>NC_089821.1:7524717-7657217 GCF_035046505.1 Tiliqua scincoides | reverse complement strand
TAGTTAGTGATAGAGAGATGACTCTATGACCTGAAAGTGCCCATTCATTCATTCATTCATTCATTTATGCTCCACCTTTCCTCTGCTGGATCAGAAACTATTACAAACATGTTTCTGTAGAGGATCATATATGACACTTTTTTTGAACACAGTAGTGAAAGGAAGTATAATTTATTATTTCTTGCATCTCACAGCTGCCAGTTCTTTAGCTGGACTTGGTGTCAATTATTAGTCAGGCCCCACCCACCCAGGGGTCTAGGACTTTGTAATGTATTTACAGACAGTGTGCACTGAACCAAGCAGAGAAGGTCTTTGAGTTTGACCAATAGTGATTTTGGGACTGCACCCAATGTACCAATCACCACTGGGATAACCACTGCTGGTTTGTGCCATAATCTTTGGATTTTAATTTTAAAATCCTGATATTTACTCTTTTTCATCAATCCTATTGCTGAGTATTGCTCTGTCAATAATGGTCACTAATTTTTTTCCATTACTGTAATATCTGGTGTATTATGTGCCAAAACTTTATCAGCTTGTACTCAAAAATCCCACAAGATCTTGACTTTCTCATTTTCTGTCACTTTTTCTGGTTTATGCTCCCACCAATTATTAACTGTTTCGATGTTGTAATTTCTGCATAAATTCCAATGGATCATTTGAGCCACAGTATCATGTCTATATTTATAATCAGTCTGTGCAATCTTCCTGCAAGAACTAAGTCAATTGTTTCTTTAGCTTCTTTGCATAATCTGCATTTTGCATCTTTTGATGATTATTCAATTCTGGCCTTTATTGCATTTATTCAAATAGCCTGTTCTTGGGCTGCTAATATTAATGATTTTGAGCTGGGCAGGATTAGGCTGTTTCTTTCTTTAAGGTTCCAGATGTTAACCATTATTATTATTATTATTATTATTATTATTATTATTATTATTATTATTCAGGATGTGGACTCACCTCCCTGCATTACAATCTCTGAGCATGAACTGGAGGTTGTCCATGACTTTGTGTACCTTGGCTCAACGATCTCTGACACTCTTTCTCTCGATACCGAGCTAAACAAGCGCATCGGTAAAGCAGCTACCACGTTTTCCCAGACTCACAAAGAGAGTCTGGTCCAACAAGAAGCTGACGGAACATACCAAGATCCAGGTCTACAGAGCTTGCGCCCTGAGTACACTTCTGAACTGCAGCGAGTCATGGACTCTTCGCTCACAACAGGAGAGGAAACTGAGCGCTTTACACATGCGCTGCCTCCGACGCATCCTCGGCATCACCTGGCAGGACAAAGTTCCAAACAAGACAGTCAGTCCTGGAACGTGCTGGAATCCCTAGCATGTATTCACTGCTGAAACAGAGACGCCTGCGTTGGCTTGGCCATGTTGTGAGAATGGATGATGGCCGGATCCCAAAGGATCTCCTCTATGGAGAACTCGTGCAAGGAAAGCGCCCTACAGGTAGACCACAGCTGCGATACAAGGACATCTGCAAGAGGGATCTGAAGGCCTTAGGGATGGACCTCAACAAGTGGGAAACCCTGGCCTCTGAGCGGCCTGCATGGAGGCAGGCTGTGCAGCATGGCCTTTCCCAGTTTGAAGAGGGCCAACAGTCTGAGGCTAAGAGGCAAAGAAGGAAGGCCCTTAGCCAGGGAGACAGACCAGGGACAGACTGCACTTGCTTCCGGTGTGGAAGGGATTGTCACTCCCGGATTGGCCTTTTCAGCCACACTAGACGCTGTGCCAGAACCACCTTTCAGAGCGCGATACCATAGTCTTTCGAGACTGAAGGTTGCCAATACATTATTATTATTATTATTATTATTATTATTATTATTATTATTATTAATGACTGTAAACTTCTTGGAGTAGGACACTTGGAGTAGGACACTGTCTTTTGCTTACATTGCTCTGTAAAGTGCCTGGCTACATAAATGTCACTGAAAGATTGAAATGGATGCTGTGCATTGAAACAGTAGAATGTAGAATTGTATTCACTGTAAAAGTCGGGTATTGCTCCATAAAAATAATCTCTCTTGAAAAGGGCAACACAACTTCACTCTGATATTAAAACAAACTCTTCATATGAAATTGCTTTTGCTACTTTAAAGATAATTTGCAATCGCTTCCTCTCTTATCTCCCTCCTGAATACAATGAGTGTTTCTGTGAAATTCAAAGGACAACTGAAGGGCCATGAATCTTTAACAGCAGGAAAATGCAATAGCACCACAGTACAATGTGTACAATAGCAGCGAGGGTCAAAACATATTTGAAGCCATTTGCTATGATAAGTAGTTCAGAGGGCGAAAGGTTCTCTTAAAACGACCCGGCAAGGAGCACATTTCTCAAGGCAGTGACCCAAAAATCTGCTTAAGACAGATCTTTAGGATTAAACTATGGGATGCAGAGAGAAACAACAGAAAACAGTCTGATCTAGAAGGGTGGAAGAAATGCCATCACACTTTTTGGGGATCTCAACCTTATCCCCTGCCAGTCCATTGGCCCAATCCTAATGGCTGTTTACGCTGCTGTAACAAGTGGGACCAGGCATGTAGTGTGACCCTGATTATCCAACATAAGGCACAAATAAGATGGAATAATAGTCTGCTATTTCACTCTGCATGTAAACTGGAGAACCTTTTAGGTCACTGTTGGATACAAATATATATGATAGACTATATAGGCAAATATATAGTAAACAGCCACACAAATTTCTTTGAATAACAGTGCAAGAGGTTTGGTAGATATCTTATTATAAGATAAGATAAAATATAAGATTTTAAGATCTTTAAAATATAAGATTATAAGATAAAATAAATGGAAATTTTGTTTGGGCTTTGTTTTAATGTTATGTAAATGTTATATACTTTCCATTTATTGTCTTATAATAAGATATCTACCAAACTTCTTGCCCTGTTATTCAAAGAAATTTGTGTGGCTGTTTATTATATATTTGCCTATATAGTCTATCATATGTATGTGTATATATTTGTGCATTAAAAAATGCCAAAGTATATATGGAAGAGAGAGAGCAATAAAACAGTGATATTGCCTACCACCTACAAATATTATATATGCCAGTATGGATCCCTGCTTTAATTGACTGAAATTCTAGGAGCAATTATAGATTTTTTCCCCCCTGTACTATTTTCAAGAGACAAGCTAATAAGCACAATATAGGTATTACTGGCTGGGTGAAATGTCTTTCAGCTATGAATTATTCTCAATGTGAACCATGAATCTTCCTTTTCCAACATTGTCAGTCTCTTTGTGAATTCTCTGGTGCCTCACTTACTGCAGAACTTCAAGCCTGATAAGAAAATCAATGCTGCCAGCAAAGGTGTGAACAGATGTTTTATCTCCACATTGCGTGCATAAATGCAAGTGCTCTGATGTAAATTGATCAGACTGTAGAAACAAATCATTTAAGATTTGTGCAGTGATTAATAACGGAGGCCAGTAATCAAATCTCCCTGCCACCACCACATCTGTTAGAGAGACTTTCTAGTTTGCCCTATTATGCAAATGTGCAATAAAATAAATACATTACTTGCTTTAGCAGCTGGTTAGAAAACATTGTTTTAGGTGATTATTTTTAATGCATTGCTTTTACCACTGTTAGCTGTTAAAATGAACTCATCCACTTTTGTTTATGTGAAGGATCACGTATTTGAAAGGAGTCTGTCCCCCCCACGTACAAATGTGTGCTCGGTAGCAGCTATGCAGTTTTATGGGATGTACACAGATACACAGACCCATCCCACACAGATGGTATCGTTAATGTAGCGTGATTTTGTTTATATATTAGGGCCCAGATCCAAAGCTCAGTGGGGCTATAATGTGCACCCGGGGGGGGGGGGAGGAGTGTATATGAACAAAGAGTACCCCAATTCTCTCCAATGCTCAGACTGCTACAAGTTCATTCTTATTTGTCTATGAACATAGAAGATTCAACCCAACTATTTCGCTGACATGCCCAGACATCGAGTTGATTCTGCGTAATTCCTACTCAACGTATTCTGAATGCACAACCCGGGTTCCTTTGGGGGCAGAGTTGGGATGCCTGAGAGTAAAGCTTTCATAATTGGCAAGTGAAACGTCTTTAGATCCCCCTGACCTATTTTCCTGCCGTCACTGCGCAAGGTCTATTTGATTATTAATCAGCATTTCACATTCTGTGTGTGGACTTCTCAAATCAAACTCTAAACAGCAATTAAATATCTTTGATAGGAACATCAAAGCACACTGTTTAATGTTATTTTAAAGGACATGCCTTAACAACTTTGGTTTTTATGAAGTGCTATTTAACTTTCATCCTCCAGCCCAAATGTGGTGGCTACTGGAATGGAAATGTAGGCTAGATTAAGGATTGCATGCAGTCTATAAGCTCTTTCCACCTTGCCCCAAAATATACTTCTTTAGTTTTTTTTACTGACATTGAGCCCAGTCCTCTTACCCCCGGTCCTCTGCCAGGGCTGAGTGTCTTAAATGTGCTGTAAGGCATGTCTGCAGCCCTCAGCACCAGCCAAGCGCCGGTGCTAGTTCAACGCTGGCTGGCACTGGCAAGCACAGGGGGTAGCCAGTGCTCAACTGGTCCGCAGTTGCCTGGACTGCCGGGCGGTGGAGAGGTAGGTGGGGGTAATGGTGAGAGGCAAGGATGAGGTGTTCCAGGGCAGGGGGTGGGGGAGAGGGTGGAGAGAGGGTGGGGAGGAGGCATTCCATGGGAGGAAGTGAGGTGGGAGGGAAGGTAGACCAGGTGGAACCACAGAAGGGACAGGCCTGGGATGGAGGGTGGGACCAGTGCAGGCCTCCTATCTCCCCTTCCCAGGTTTGGAAGCTTCGTCACTCTGCGCCAGTGAAATAGCTGGCACAGACTCCAGAAGTCCCATGGAGCAGTCTGGGGCTTGACTCAGGGTAAGAGGGGGAATGTCCCCTTCCCTCAAGTAGATCTCCAGCCTGTTTGCATTCAGCATAGGATGCAGCTGTAGCCATTTGGAGCCACTGCTCCTATGCTGAATAGGATTGGACACTTAGAATCCTTTATTCTGGATCATCCTTGATGTTATTGTCCAAGCCCGCACACGTATCTTCACTACTTTTCCTTCCTGTAGTCTGTATCCTGTGACCAGCAAATACTGCCGTCTATAAGTGACCTTTATTTGCTCTAATTGGTAGGTACCAGGCAGTTAAACCTAGTTATGTATCTATGTAAAATAGGCCCACAGGCTTTAAGTCAATACCATTTTGTTACATTATCTTGCTACCTATGGAAAAGGATTAGAACAGACAAATAATAAGTTACTTGCATTTTGTTCAATATGTAAAACCCTTGTGGGAATACAGATTTTTCAAAACCATTTGCAAGACATTGTTAAATTGATTGAACTGCAAAAAAACAAAATAAAAAATACATATTTCATATATGTGAACAATTATTCTGAGCCTTTTGTTAACACCTATTTGGTCAGATTCAGTGTTTTGCAGACAATGGGGAAGAGATACAAAAAGGAAGCCTGATTCATGTAGTTGCATCCCAGTTCCTTCAATCTCAGCATCAAGGCTATGTGAATTTCATGCCAACAGAACACTGCAATCTTAGGCTGTTTGGAGACTCAGATTGGTGAGTCTGAAAGGTGAAAGGTGAAAGCTGAAAGGTGAAAGGGGCAGATATATTGGCATGCAGTATAGTTAGGGATATATATTGGTCTTTTGAATTTCTTAGGGCACAATCCTAAGCAGGTCTACTCAGAAGTAAGTCCTAGAGTGTTCGACTTACTCCCAGGAAAGTGAGGTTAGGATTGCAGCCTTAGACTATAATTCTATGCACATAGTCTTGGACTATGTAAGTTATATTCGACTTACTCACAGTTCCAAGTAACTGGGAGTAAGGCTGCAATCCTATGAACAGATTCCTGGAAGTAAGCCCAGTTGAATCTAATGGAACTTACTTCTGAGTAGACATGTATAGGAGCCCAAGCCTATCTGACACATGCCGGCCCACCACCAGTGCACACTGTCGCAAATGTGCCGTAAAGCACGCTTGCTGCAGTCAGCGCTGGTTCACCTCCAGAGCAGGTTGGCACTGGTGTGAGCGCTGGGCAGTGGAGAAGTGAGTGGGGGCATGGGGGGGGGAGCTATTCCAGGGAGGAAGGCTTGGCGGAAGTCTTGGAGGGGGAGGGATAGGGGCGGGAGGCGAATGAGACCGGCAGACCTGAATCCCTGTGCCTGGCCTCCTGGCCCGACATGGCACTACTTTACTCTGTGCCGGCTAAATAGCCAGTGCAGAGTTGAGTAGCCCCCTTGCAGGGCCACTTCCCTTACTTGAGGAGAGTATGTCCCCATCCCCTGAGCTGCCTGACATTCATAGGACGCGGTGGCAGCCATTTCGGTGCTGCTTCAGCCTTGGCTGCCAGGCAATTCAGGATTGGGATGTTATTTATTTATTTATTTAATTTTTATACAATTTATACAATTTATTTCACATTTTTATACAACCCTTTCTCCAAGGAGCTCAGGGTGGTGTATACATCTGCTTCCCTCCTTTTGTCCTCCCAGCAACCCTGTGAGGTAGGTGAGACTGAGAGAAAGTGACTGGCCCAAGGTCACCCAGGAAACTTCATGGATAAGGGGGGATTCGAACCTGGATCTTCCAGGTCTAAGTCCACCTCCCAAATCACTACACCACCCTGGCTCTACTTTTGAGTTCACATGCGCTGTTAGTCTTTTTCAGAATCTGTTTTCCACATGTGAAATAAAATCTAAATCGTGGGTATGATTCGCATACCATCATAAGTTCCATCGATTTCAGTGGGGAAATTCAATAGGTGCCTCTAACTCTTCATTTGATAAGCAAACTGCTTAACCAATTTGGCAAAATTGTCACCAATTTTTTTGTAAATTGAAATTTACAAATTTCACAAATTTTTTTGTAAATTTTTTGAAAATTGTAAGGACATGTATATTTTCACATATTAAAAATGAGTAGATTTCACATCAATGTCAAAATACAATCACAATCACAAAGAATAACAAATAAAACAATGGTCTAATTCCCCCACAGAACAGCAGAACAAAATGCCTTTTGCCTACACCCAAAATCCAATTAAGGATGGGTCTGTGGAAGAAGAGTTCCAGATCTCCAAAAGCTATAAGAGAGAAGGCCATTATTTCTGTGGAAGCCAATCTTGCTTCTGTAGAAGTTGGAAGTTGACACAGGGCCTCATTAGCTGATCTTCATACTTTGAATCACTGTGGAACTTTTATGGATATCCATTTTGCCTGGAGGCATAAATAAAGGTATTATTCACTGTGATGAGTCAATTCCTTGTCAATGGGGGAGCGATGATGCATACTTGGAATTCTCCAGGAAGAAGTGTTGTCACCTTCACTTTACTGGACAGAGCAGCTCTGAGAATGCAAAGGCCGCCCATGTGCGGCTTGTCACCAGCAGTGCTTTCTAAAAACACATGTGTTTTTAGACAGGTGCACATGCGGGGAAGCAATCATGTGCCGGGATTCCATGTTGAAGCTAATGGCACATCTATGTACTTTGGCTGTGAAAGATGAGTGAGGTAAAAGTGGAGGTGCACCAACCTTTACTGAAAAGTGCTCACAAAGCAAAATATGGTGTAAGAACTGGGACATGCTTTGCTAGCATCCACACTTCTTAACCTACATGGGAAGAGTTTGATTGCTCACACTCATAATGGAGCCCTAAGAAACCATTAGGAGGAGGAGAGAGAAGAAGGGGGGAGGAGAGAGAAACTCCTTAGGAGGAGAAAGGGCAGAGTGCCCCCCCCCCCAGAAAGCGGCAAATATTTACTCTGCTGTTACAAGCAGGTTTTAGAGCTGGGAAGCTTTATTTCCTAAAAACATAAGAAGAGACCTGCTGGATCAGGCCAAAGGCCCATCTAGTCCAGCATCCTTTATCTCTTCTGGTCCATCAGATGCCTCAGGAAGCACACAAGAGACCTGCATCCTGGTGCCATCCTTTACACCTGGCATTCTGAGGTAGCCTACTTCTAAAACCAAGAGGTTGCATATACCCACCATGGCGTGCTACCTGTTATGGACTTTTCCTCCGTAAATCTGTCCAATTTCCTTTTAAAGGCATCCAGGCCAGATGCCATCACCACATCCTATGGCAAGGAGTTCCACAGACACAGTTTCCATCCATTGTGTAGGTGTGAAAACGGCATTAGCTTTGAAGCAGCAGACAAGCTCTTTCAGGTTTTGAGCGCTGAATTTGAGAGATCAGTTAAGGAAGTGGGGGGTTGTTGTACCAATGCAAGGTCAAAGCTGTGGCCTTTCTGGCCTGCAGATCTGTGGGCTCTTGCCACAGATCTTCCAAGAGTCATGGTACTGGTTTGGCCCTTTGCTCTCCATCAAGTGCCATGCACCAAGTACATGTGTTTAAATGCATGCCTGGCACAAACAAATAAGTGGACGATTGACCATATAACAATCTCTCTGCTTTTTCTCTTTTGATATGAACAGGGAAGCCCAGTCACAACAAAATGTCATGCACACATTGGAGAACACCTGGAGCCCTGGAGTTCTGTTTCTGTTGGCAACCTTCAGTCTCGAATGACTATGGTATCGTGCTCTGAAAGGTGGTTCTGGAACAGCGTCTAGTGTGGCTGAAAAGGCCAATCCGGGAGTGACAATCCCTTCCACACTGGGAGCAAGTGCAGTCTGTCCCTGGTCTGTCTCCCTGGCTATGGGCCTTCCTTCTTTGCCTCTTTGCCTCAGACTGTTGGCCAAGTGTCTCTTCAAACTGGGAAAGGCCATGCTGCACAGCCTGCCTCCAAGCGGGCCACTCAGAGGCCAGGGTTTCCCACCTGTTGAGGTCCACTCCTAAGGCCTTCAGATCCCTCTTGCAGATGTCCTTGTATCACAGCTGTGGTCTACCTGTAGGGCGCTTTCCTTGCACGAGTTCTCCATAGAGGAGATCCTTTGGGATCCGGCCATCATCCATTCTCACAACATGACCGAGCCAACGCAGGCATCTCTGTTTCAGCAGTGCATACATGCTAGGGATTCCAGCACGTTCCAGGACTGTGTTGTTTGGAACTTTGTCCTGCCAGGTGATGCCAAGAATGCGTCGGAGGCAGCGCATGTGGAAAGCGTTCAGTTTCCTCTCCTGTTGTGAGCGAAGAGTCAATGACTCACTGCAGTACAGAAGTGTACTCAGGACGCAAGCTCTGTAGACCTGGATCTTGGTATGAAAGTGGAGCATGGTTTCAGCAGTACCCTTTAGATAAGTCTTCATCCATGATTCAAGCTCTGTTGTCACTTTTCAAAACTTGCCAATACTCCTGCCCTCTCCATTGGCTATACAAATGAATGGCTGCAGAGTAACCAGTACATCAGTTCCCAAACTGGGTCAGTTCCCAAACAGTGGGTCACAACACATTTTTGGGTGGATCACAGGCTGTCACTAGCTGTGACACCACAAGGCATTCTGGGGTTAGACAAAATCAACAAAGTGGGGGTGTGCCAATATTGGCTGTGCTGTTGCAAGACATTCTGAGACACTACCCAGCCACCACAAGGCATTCTGGGGCACTACCTAGCCACCCCAGCTGACCAAGTGGATTGCAGCAGTAAAAAGATTGGGAAGCAATGCCTTAAGGTACATTGGGTGGCATTCTGGCTACCACTAAATGGGTGGCCTTCCCTCCACAAATGGTGTCTTCGTTCTGTTTGCAGAAGGGGTCCTTGCACTTGCCCACTTCTGTGACCGGAATGTTCCTTCTGTTCATAGAGGAAGCTTTTGTTTGCAGAGGGAGCTCCTGGCAGCAGAAGTGCTAGTTGGAATACTGCCGTCAGGAGCTCCCGTATATATATCAAGACACGCTGATTGCGCTGCAGTGGAAGTTGGGCCCTCCAACAGCCCAATCCTGAGCTACCCAGCACCCGGAGGAGCAATGGTGCCAAAATGGCTGCCACTGCATCCTTTGCATGTCAGGCAGTCACTGGTGTCTCCTCTGGGGAAAGGGACATTCGTCCCTTTCCTCCAGGTAAGGGTGCATGCCCTGCAATGGGGCTACTCAGGTCTGTGCCAGCTACTTTGCTGGCACAGAACTGAGAATCCCTGTGTTGGGCCAGTAGGCCCAACATGGGGTTGAGGTTCCACCAGTTCCTTCCCCTCCCAGCACACTTCCTTCCTTTGCCCTGTCCTCGCTGCCCCAGAACACCTGCCCCCCCCCCACCCCAACAAACCTCTCCACCGCCTGTCCCTTGCTCCAGGTAGCATGTGGCAGGCTTCCGGTGGGGCTGACCTCAGCGCAGACTGATTCTGAGCCAATGTCAGCACTGATCTGGTGTTGCATGTCACCGGTGTGCCTTACAACATGTTTGTGACAGTCAGAACCAGTGTAGGGCTGGTGCTAGGAGCCCAGGATTGGGCTCTAAATTTGCACGAATACAACTTTAAGTGAAAATTAGCCGCAGTTTTACATTAGAACCATTACATGCATGTACCACCCGTGTGTGTCTGTGTGTGTGTGTGTGTGTGTGTGTGTGAGGGAGAGATCTATTCTACTGAGGAGAACTTGTATAACTTGGAGAACTTGCATAATATTGTATCTAGAAATAATTATGACCCACTGTGCAAGACAATGCAGAAAACCAATTCCTGCTGCACCTCCTGTGCTTTTAATCCCATAAGGAAAAGAATTGGCAGGAAAAGACTAAGAAGGAAGAGAGAGGAACAGCAAAGCTTTTTTGGGTGGGAACAAAGTAAATAAAATGACAGTTCTGTTAGAGCAGGAATAAGAAGCTCAAAAATTAATATTAAGACAAAATTAGTGAAGCTGGAAATGAAATCACCACAGAACAGTATGAATAATCCGGCTAGGATGAGCGGCATTAGGGGAAATGAATAAAACATGTTGCAGTGGATACTTTTCGATACAGCCTGTAACCAGAGAGGGTGGCAAGATCAGAGAAATGGCCACCAGAGTCCGCATTAAAAGGAGTTCTAAGCGAAACCATAACAATGACCTTCAGTTATTGCACTCATGTGAAGCCAGCAGATTCGTTGGAGATTGTCGCACCAGAGTCCCCACACAACGAGGCCTCCCGCCCCAACTGTTCATGGAGGGCTCCAAGAGATTTTCTCATGGAACAATACCAGTAAAAACCTCACTGGAAAATGGGGTTTATGTCCAGCCTGCCTGTGTTAACGACCTGGAGGCTGCAATCCTATACACCGGTGTTTCTCAAATGTTTTAGCACCAGGATCCACTTTTTAGAATGACAATCTGTCAGGACCCACAGGAAGTGATGTCATTGACCTGGAAGTGATGTCATGGCTGGAAGTAACATCATCAGACAGGAAAATTTTTAACTCCCCCATACGACAAAACCAAATCAAATAAATTAATTGAGTAGGTCACTACAGTAACTGAACTAAAAGTTTACAATAAGCTTAAAAATGTATTTAAAATAAAGAAGAACCTTTCTAACCCTTCCAAGTAGTTCTTTAAAAAAACAAAATTCCCCAAACATCCCAAAGGCTACAATCCTATTCGCAATGTTTGAGAAACACTGTATATACACACTTTCCTGAGAGTAAGCATCACTGAACACAGCAAGACTTACTTCTGAGTGGACATGCATAGGATGTCCTATGCAAGTCTGGGGCAGTCCAATTGGGGCAGTCCAGCTGCCCATTGCGCCAGGACTGCCGCGGCATTGATACAGCTGCCATGGCACCCTGTGTGCAATAGGGCAGCTGCCACCACTCCTTGAGGGAAGGGAACTTTTGTCCCCTTCCCCCAGGTAAGGGAAGTAGCTCTGCAATCTGTTGTTGGCAACTTTCAGTCTCGAAAGACTATGGTATCACGCTCTGAAAGGTGATTCTGGAACAGCGTCTAGTGTGGCTGAAAAGGCCGATTCGGGAGTGACAATCCCTTCCACACTGGGAGCAAGTGCAGTCTGTCCCTGGTCTGTCTCCCTGGCTATGGGCCTTCCTTCTTTGCCTCTTTGCCTCAGACTGTTGGCCAAGTGTCTCTTCAAACTGGGAAAGGCCATGCTGCACAGCCTGCCTCCAAGCGGGCCGCTCAGAGGTACTACACTGGTAGCACTACAGTGTCATTGCAGATATTAAATAATATCACTAACTATACATTAGTTCAGGAAGATACATATATGTGTTAATTCCGAATGTCAGTCCATAGAGTTACACATTCAGAAGTCCTTGGTGGATAATTAAAGTCATTACGACTCAACTGCTGCTATGTTGAATAGGTTAGAAATTCCATTAGATTGCATAAGATGGTCATGAAGCAGAGAGCTGAACTCAGTGGGGACCTATATCTGCCTATGTTGGGTTGTGCTCTAAGGTTTTTAATTAGGTTATAAATCCAGGCCTGTTAGATATGTAATGACAAACCTAAGTATAATATTATAAGCAATATTGTCTAATTATACAAATGCCATGCTTTCGTCCTTCAGAGAGCTGTTTTTGAAGCATGGTTGTCATTGTATATGTGGTTACAGTAGCGTAGCTAGAGGGGGTGCAAAGCACCAAGTTTTACAGGCACTTGAACATGCCGTGCAGGGGACCCCTTCCCCTCCCCTTCAGAGCCATTCCCAGTGGCGAGAGTAAAACGGAGGTGAAGGGGAGGGGGGCTCCTTGCACGGCACGTTCAGGTGCCTGCAAAATTCAGTGTTTTGCACCCCCTCTAGCTATGCTACTGCTGGGTTATTGTATAAGATTGATAATTTGCTCCACTTGCAGGTGGCAACCATTTGTCATTAGCTCTAAGTTTGCAACAGGGCATTATAGACATTTATTTGAGCTCACAGGACTTCCACGTATTCTCTCACTGCACTGCTTTATTAAAAGTGAAACAGCACAATCTTATGACTGTTTCAGCAAAGTGACTCCCATTGAGTTCAATGGGATTTAGGGCCCGATCCTACCATGCTCTTGCGCATGCTGCTATGGTGATGGCCAGCGTGGAAGTGCTGTAAGCACTTCAGGACAGCCCAACGGTAGTTTCTGCCGGCATTGAGCCAGTGTGGGTGGGCTCTGGCCTCTTGTGACAGCAAGAGAGGGAGTGGATGTCGGATAGGATAAGTGCAGTACCCAGAAGTGGGGAGGTGTTCCGGGGCATGAGGAAGGCGGTTAGGGGGTGAAACTGGTCAGGGGGAGCGTGGCCCAGAGGTGGTTTAGGCCCAGAGGGAGTGCAGGGATGGCAGAAAAGTCTACCACTGAATCCTAACCCCCCTTCTGTGCCTCAGAGCCCTACATGGGTCTCCTTGGTTTTGTGCCAGTGATTGAGCTAATTCAGATCTGAGTAGACCTGTAGCTGCTGCTGGGCCTCAACAAGGGTTAAGGGAATAAATATTTCCTTACCCCAAGAAGACCTCCAGCAGCCTCTCTGCCCACTTGGGATACAGCGGCGGCCATTTCAGTACTGCTATGCCATGCCATGGACAGTCTGGGCTGCCTAATAGCCCAATCGTGAATAGTATAGGATTGTAGCCTAATAGGCCCAAGTAAATTCCCACATGGTAATGTAGTGGGACCGGTATGGCTGCATCCTGCAAGGGATTTTCAGCTGCTGGAGGTCTCCTGGGTTAAGGGAATAGTTGTCCCCTTACCCCAGGGTTAGCCCCAGCAGCTACTTTGGGGCAACTCAGCCCTGTGCCAGCTTAACTGCTGGTGCACTTCCATGTTGCTCCATGCAGGTGGATCAGGCACGAAAAGGGACTCAGGATTTGGTGTGTGCCAACACCACCGATCTTGCCCCCCCTCCTGGGCCTGATCTGCCCTCCCCCTTTATACATTGCTATTTTCCTATTGCTTTTACCTTTTGCTTTTCCTATTGCTTTTCCCCCCTTCTCCCTCCCCTTATTCTGTTGCTATAACAGACAAGACTTTATAGTAAAATATAAGCCATTCATTCCCATTTTCCTGGTAAGGGGTTGCAAGTCAACATTTTTTCTGCTTCTGAGCAATGAGGAATCTAGCATTATTAGGTTTATTGGGGGGAGTTAACCACCCCCCCCCCCCCAGGATTGGCCTGGGGTATCTATGAATCAATATCCATCTCCAGAAAGCCATCCTGGATATTTTAACCAGACCTCCTTGGCTATGCTTATTAGAAGGCAACCCTAATTTTCTTTAGAGGAGAGAGGCATCTATAATCCTTGTTCTGCATTGACAGTCATGGCACAGGCAAATCAAGCATTACCCAGTCATCAAGGGGCATTAACCTCCTGTAGTTCTTTGCTTTCCTCCCTGACTGTCCACTGAAGATATAACACCCTAACCAAGTGTGGTGTCCAGCAGCCCTAGCTAGAGGCACACAATAAAGCATTAGCCCACCTTAAGAAATACAGCAATATTTTATGTCACCGACTTGCCTTGCAGCTCACCTATTTACTAAAATGTATTTATTCATTTTTGTTTCCGACAGGACCCTGTGAACAATATCGAGGGTCACATGCATCATGCGAGAAGTCAGGGATCAGGAATTAATTACTCAGCTTCAGACCCTGGGCTACAAGTTTGTTTACAAGTTATTATTCAGTGGAAACAACAGAGAGCTCAGAGGAAAAACAAGGCAGCTACAGAAGCATTCTATTATACAAAAGAAAGAGATTAGATTAGGTACACTTGTTCCAGCATCTATAGCTAATAATTTACACTGGCAATCAGTTCACTTTTTCCAGCGACTTGAGAGATGCCTAAAATAATTACCACTCAAGCCTGGTGTCCTGTTTAATTCCTACAGTTTGCATTTCAGAAGCTGTAGTCATTTATTTAATTTTATTTGGCTTAAATAAAAGGAAGAATTCAAACCGTTTCTGTGGCAGTAGTTCTTCATCGTTTATCTCAATTATGCTCAAATGTAGAACCTCAAACGAAAAATTTCATATGTGCCTACTAAGGGATGTTTCAACAAGGCACTGGCTTGTCATTGAACAGGGAACTACAGCCAATGATGGCTCCATGATGAGTTTCCCAGTATGATGCACATATTTGCAAAAAGGTGTTTGGTTGCATTTGCACATTTTTTTAATTTGCACATTAAAAAAAAGTGTGGTTGTCCTGACCAAGCATTACATTTAGTGCACTGAAATGTCAGCATTGAAATTATGGAAATCTCCCAGTTTAGTCTCAGTTGAAAGGTTCTACCCCCCCCCCCCCCAAGACAGAATAATGGAACTTTGATCTGGTCCTTAGCATGTTTGGTTGAACACCTCCTCTGAAGGAAACTCTTTTCATGTGTGAAACGGAGCCCACTGATTTCAAAAAAACTTACCTCCAAGTAGTTTTATTAAGGAATGCAGCCACTAGGGGGAACCACAATCTTTCATACAAGGACAGCATTTTTCCCCCCCTTAGGAAATATTTCTACTGCAGAATTTCTTTGAAATCCCTACAGCCATTTTGCAGAAGTTTTGCAAGAAGAGAAAATTGATCTTGGGGATTTTGACTCACACTAGAACAACATGGTCACCAAATTGTAGAGATTGCCATTTTAAAGCTATTTATTTTCACATTTTTATACCATCCTTCCTTCAAGGATGGTTCCTCTCTTCCTTGTGTCTTCACAACAATCCTGTGAGGTAGGGGAGGCAGAGATAGTGAATGGCCCAGGGTCACCAAGGAAGCTTCAAAAGCTGAGCAGGTATTTGAACCTGGATCTTCCAGGTCTAAGTCCTACTTCCAAACCGCTACACCATAGTGGCTGTCTCTTAATTCACTTGAGTTTGTCTAAATTTCAATATAGTGTCTTAAAAACTAAACTAGTGGTGGGATTGATAGAGTGACGCAAATAGGTCTTTCTATTGTGTTGGGCAATTAACCGACCACCACCACGACCCCCTGCCGATTCAGCAGCACCAAAAAGGCTATTGTGGCATCCTGAGAGGGGGGCAGCTGCAGATGGTCTACTCCTACCTACACTAGCGAAATTGCTGTTGCCGGTCCAGCAGGACCTGTGATGCAAGATAGGGTCCAGAAAGGAGGTTAGGATTCAGCATGCTGCTGCTGCCAAACCCATCTCCTTCCCAGACACGATTCACCTATCCGCCACCCTGTAGCCCCTCCCCCCGTTGCCACCACATTCTACCCTCTCCCACTCCTGTTCTACCCTACCCCACCATATTACCTGCCCTAGAGAGTCCAGGAGTATCCACTGACGGTTCAATGAAAAAGTCAACACAAGAACTACACCCAGAAAAAAAAAAATGCCCTAACCTATTGAATCCCCCCACCCACATGGGTAAAGTTTGTGTGGGCTTTTTCATGTATGCTTTGTTTCTGGATAACTCCACTGACGTGCACAGAAAATCTCCTGTTTTCCCACCAACCTCAGCACTGTTGGAATGCCAAAAAAGCAGATGGCGGTGGTAGGACGTTTGTCGGGCCAGCACAGCACCCCAATCCTATTGGGATGTCTTACATTTACTGGTGACCACCTCAAGTTCCCTTGTGGACAGTTATGAAAGGTTCCAATGTAAATACCACAGTATTGTCTAGCTATGTATCAGTATGGAGTTGTATGAAGTGTCTTATGACCTCAGCAAAATGTCCTTTCATGTTTGTCCATTGGGAGCGTAGACCCAGAACCGATATCGTTTTGCCATGTTCAATACCAAGAATAGCGTAAATAGACCTGACGTAACTGAAGGCTTCCGTAAAAGAGGACCAGATAGCAAAATTGATGGTTGCAAGAGCTCTGAGTAGTTCGTGAATATCTTCAATCCACTTTGTGTCCTGATAAAAGTATCACACGGTACTGCGAATTCGTAGAATGAAATCAATGAATACTGTAAGCCACCTTGGGTACCTCCCAATGAATATGCTAAATAAATAAATATTTAAAAACTTTCACTTTATCATGAGCTGCACATATATAGCTCTTTGTCAAATAGTTCTCTTGGATGGGCAGTTTTTCTGAAATGATGGACACTGTTGTCCAAGACGTAATGAAAGGAATATATAAGAACCTTTGGGGTTATATCACTTGCTTGCTCATGCCGCATGAAAGAAAATATTGACATGGGTTGAGCAAAGGCTCTTCACAAGGATATAAATAGGGTCATATCTGGACTGTATTTTTATGTCTCAATTTACTGAGGATGTCATTTTGCGAAAAACCCTTGTTTTGGGGGGGGGGACTATATGCCTCTCTCTTTGTCTGGGGGTCTGCTTCTCTCTTTGCCTGTTTCCATGAAGGGAGATCCTTAGCAGCAAGGGTTGGGAGCAGCTACCTTGAAAGAAGTGCCTGCCAAACACAAAGCTTTAGGGAAGGGGGAGGCAAGTAGAAGGCAACGGAATGAGTTGGAAATGAAGAAATATGGGGTGTAGGAGAAAGGGCAGGGAGATGTTGGAGCTAAAGAGAGAGGCAGAGAACAGGCGTGAGACTCATTGTAAAGGAAAGAAAACAGCACAAGACAGCAGAGAGCAGCAGAAAATGAAATGGATTGCAGTAAATCCATTTCAGCGTGTGGTCGGTCTGTGGAACTCCTTGCTGCAGGATGTGGTGATGGCATCTGGCCTGGATGCCTTTAAAAGGGGATTAGACACGTTTCTGGAGGAAAAATCCATTACGGGTTACAAGCCATGATACGTATGTCCAACCTCCTGATTTTAGAAATGGGCTATGTCAGAATGCCAGATGCAGGGGAGGGCACCAGGAGGCAGGTCTCTTGTTATCTGGCGTGCTCCCTGGGGCATTTGGTGGGCCACTGTGAGATACAAGAAGCTGGACTAGGTGGGCCTATGGCCTGATCCAGTGGGGCTGTTCTTATGTTCTTAACTACAATTCCCAGGAGGCCTTGCAGGTCTTCTTGTTATCTGGTGTGCTCTTTGGGGCATTTGGTGGGCCGCTGTGAGATACCGGAAGCTGGACTAGATGGGCCTATGGCCTGATCCAGTGGGGCTGTTCTTATGTTCTTAAATAAGCAGAATACACTAAGAAGGACCTGTGCTATGGGTGGCCCAATCCTAAGGAAGTCTTCTGCACCATCCCACTGGTGCGGTATCTGAGCCCCTGGCTACCAGCAGAGGTATGTAAAGCACCAAGTAGCACAGGGACTGAGAGAGGGCTGCAGGAGGGCATTCCAGAGGAATGCAGGGGTATTTGGGGGCATGGAAGGGCAGGATAGGAGTAGGAAAGTCCCAGGAGGGGCAGGATAAGTGGAGAAGGCATCTGTAATATCCTATCCTCCCGCCCAGCTCTGGAAATCCTACATGGGGCTGCCCGGATTTGTGCCAGCTAAATAGCTGGCGGAGATCTGAGTAGCCCCATTGGGCAGGCTGAGGCATTACTCAGGGTAAGGGGAAAAATATCCCCTTGCCTCCAAGAAGATCTCCAGCCTGCTTCTAATGAGCACTGGATACACTGGAGGCTGCAAGGCCCAACTGCACAAACATTCGTTCAGATAGGGCTGTCAGTTGCTTGGCATAACAGATGTGACCATAATGGATGTTTCCCTAACGCTTGGCCTTAAAACTCAGGATACTTTTATTACTCCTCATAATATAAGACAAACAGTTGAGCACAAAATTGCATGTAGGACAACACAAATATGGAAGAGATGCAATACCACACACAATCAATGACTTTGATCCGAAGAATCCCCATAAAAATGTCATTGTAAAATTTGTCAAAAACTTTGATTGAAGTTCTTCTTTTAAATACCTCATTGTCACAGTCCAGGTCTATGTTTACCGTTGTGTAGCCTTCAGCCAACCCAAGCACCTGGCTCAACGTTGCTATATAGTACATATATGTGCAAACATGTTTTTGTTCCATTTGGACATCGCACATGTATGTGCACATTTAGTGGTTCTTACACGCACCCTAAACATTCAGTCACTATAGGTCTGGTTGGGCTTTATAGCTTAGGGATGTATGCTCTGCCTAGAGCTTGTTAAGAAAATATATTCATGGGTTTTCTTCTAATTAGTTGAACGAATCATTCTATTCCGTGTTGGATGCTCAAAAGCAAAGCACTGCCCCATCCCATCACTTCTGCCATGACTTTGAGAGATCTTGTCCCCTCGTTTGCCTGGCCTCCAACTCCCTTCCTTTACATCTTCACAATTACCATAAAACAGGGGGACCATCAAAATGTCTCTCCCAGTCTGGTTTGCCTTTCTTTCTCTCCTTATTGCTCCCACGTTTCGATGGGAGAGTTTTTTATGTGTTCTCACCAAGGGCCCTCCACCAGCCGTTCGGCAACACTGTCTGAATAATTCATTAAAACTCCATCTTACCGAGTGACTAATGTGCTAATTATACAGAAGAGTCATTTTATAAGGTTGGGTCAGGTGCTCTGTGCTAAACATCATGATAAAAAATTCATGTGGTGTTTGGGAATTTTGGGGGAACTGCTGATATGATCGACATCTGCATGGCTGGATACTCTTCTCAAAGCCAATTCTTGTCTCCGGGTGTTGGCTGTAACAACCAAGCACAGTCCACTTTGTAGACCGTGTCAATTACACAGGTAATTTGCAGTAAAATTTCAACCAGACGCTGCAAAGAGAGAAAAGCGCTGGGTTTCACAACCACAAATCAAGAGTTTTGATGCCGTCCACATCGAGTGGAACCTGATGAGATATTTAATGGTCTTTTGATGGCATTGATTACGCAGTCATTGCATTGATGATGGACTTCGTAAATACAGTCCTTGAGAAGTTTTGATGAGCTATCTCTGTGTTGAAATTTTCCATTATTTCACTGTGATGCTCTTATAATTTATTATGTAGAAATGTTCAGTTCACAGCTTTTAGCCCAGAGGTACAACTTAATTGAGCTGAACTTAACAGAAGCAAATATAAAACTGTGCTTCATATATCAGGGCTGTGCTTTGTTTCCTAGCAACATGGTTTGCATTCAGGCAGGAGGAGATGGAGAAGGCACTACTACAACTGTGGAAGAATCAGAAATATACCAACTCCACATACTGGGTTCTGGTGACGGATTCTCTTTGTTGTACCACCACTGCTTGAGAAACTGATGTTCACGGTGCACTAATCTCAAGTTTCTAATCTTACTCAGTGTATCAAGTCCTTCTTTTCTGAATAGTTTGTTACACATACCAGAATATGTTAACAAGTGTGTATCTGTACTACAAGTCCAACCTGATCACACACAGGAGTTTTAATCCGAATTGGCAATGGGTTCAATTTTATATTCACACCATATATCTGTGTTTGAGCTTAATGGTATAAGGGCTCAATCCTATCCAACTTTCCAGCACTGATGCAGTTGTGTGCTGTGTTCTGTGTTGGGGGAACAATCAAGAAGGCCTTCTCAAAGAAAGGGAACATTTGTTCCCTGACCTGGGGGTTGCATTGCGGCTGCATCGGCAATGGAAAGTTGGATAGGATAGAACCCTAAATGTGTCTATGCCTTAAGGGCCTGATCCTATGCTTCCCACCCCCATTGATACAGTGGTCCAAAATGGCAAATCAAAGGTAGCTACCACAAGCAAACTATGGCTTCATATTGGAGATGTATGTTAGGAATACCTACCCCAGTCAGTTCCACTGAAGTAACAACACCCATCATCTTTTACTATGATGAACATGGCTACCCCTCTGGAATTCTGGACTTTGTTTTTCTTTGGTTGGTTGGTTGGCAACCTTCAGTCTCGAAAGACTATGGTATAAGCCTACAGCACCGGGTATTCCCAGGCAGTCTCCCATCCAAGTACTAACCAGGCCTGACCCTGCTTAGCTTAACTCAATAAATGGAGATATGACACCTTAGATGGGGGGGGGCACCTTTTGTGCCATGCAATGATATTAAGAAAGAATTGTCTATGAGTGGTTCGAAGAAAGCAGGCATTTCTCCAGAACACAAAGCAGAGAACCAAGATATAGACAACCCAGATCCAGCACAAGATAGATAGATAGATAGATAGATAGATAGAAAGAAAGAAAGAAAGAAAGAAAGAAAGAAAGAAAGAAAGAAAGAAAGAAAGAAAGAAAGAAAGAAAGAAAGAAAGAAAGAAAGAAAGAAATTCTTCTGGGGAACAACAGCAGACAGAGCAGTAGCAATTTGGAGTTTAGTTTTAGTAAGAGTTTCATAGTGGTAAGTAAAATTATTCCACACTGCAGCCTCCAATGTGTTTTGCAGCAGTAAATATAACAGGCTGACCTCTATCCCAGACCCATTCAAAACCAGAAAGTTCTGGTTACTTACTGGCCTTTCCAATGTACCAGAATTTTCAAGAGTCCATAACCCTGAGTCTGTGCCCTATCTGCCCCAAATCCTCCGCAGTGTACAGCAATTCCGCGACAGATGCTAAGGTGTTCCTAGGCACACCAAGTGCTCTAGAAAGTGCTCCCTGAAGTTTGAACCTCAGTTTTCTACACCATGCTGATAAAGCAGTTGTTGTGTAACAGCACACATCGTAAAATCGCTTTTAGGCTAGTTACACAATCGCCGCACATCTCGTGGTTCTGCAGTGGCTGTTTTTCGCCAGGGAGTAACTAACGAGGGCAGATGTAGTGAACGTAGCCTCTGAGGTCAGTAGGGTGTTGGACATCTGCCGTGCCTTGGTTGCAGTTGATAATGGCGGCAGAAATGAGAACTGAGAATAGTCCTATGCCACTGCTTGCATAATCGAGGCTTGATCTCGCATTCACATTTAATCACTCCAGAAGCTTCCTAATTACTCTGTTTTCTTACTTGGAGAGCAATGTAAATGTGGATAGGGATTCTTCATAATTGGGCACTACGTGGGAGTACTGTGCTAACAAGAGAGCCATGAAAGACACAGAGTTTGCCTTTTCGGTGGCTATAAAAATAACAATATTAATTGAGAGACACAGCAGTTTTGCTGCCTCTCCGTTGATCTATGGAGGCCTCGTCTGTTTTATGTTGGCTCTTTGTGGCAAGCAGCAGTGCTGACTTTACATATATAAATACTTGATAAGAAGTCTGCTTACCGATTCATACTGAACAACTTTTATCACCCTGGTGACCAAGAGTATGTGACAAGTACTACCGTCTTCCACGAGCAGAAGATAATTATCTCTGTAAAATGGGGATGGTGGAAGGGCTTCGCTCGGGGGTTTGCTACTAATCGCCTGCTGTGTGAGGAAGGAGAATAAAATCAACCTTGCTATCTTTTTCCTCACTTGCACAATTCCCAGCCTTGAGGAACAGAAGTGAGGCCAACTTTGTCTCAGCGTATTTTATCATTTAATGTGGAATGACAGGAGGGAGGCTGGAGGGCTGGCTGGGTACAGTGGCTAGGAGTTAGTTCATAATATGCAGCCCTTGCTCCCTGCTTCACTGGGAATTGTTGTGGGCAGCAAAGAGGTTTACTCTCAGTTTACTCTCTGCCATCCTGCAAAGTTGGGAAGATCAGAGAGGAAGGGGGCACCTTGGAAAAGCCTCTTCTCCAATTAACAGAGAGTTCCCAAATCTGAAGTGAGGATAAAAGAAGTAAAGACTTGTCCTTTGGAAATATGAAGTAAAGGGGGGGGGGAACCCAACTTAGGGACACAAAGATTGCCAAGGAGATTACAAAGCAAGCTGAAAATTTATAAAAACAAAATGTTGTGGCTGAACTAGATACATCTCATATCCTAATTTACTCATGTGTCCCAGGCTTCTAGTACTCTCACCCCAAGACAACCAGGGAGTGAGCTCAACCCACTCACCACATCTAAAGCTTCTGTGCTGGACCAGAGGGATTGCACATAGAGGGTTGGGGCTTCTGGATTTTATGGCCATGGGGCATTGGCTAGGTCGCCTCTGAAAGAATGGATATCAGTGGGTCACTCGAGATCCTGGATTTCCTGCTCCAGGCACTCAGGGGGGCTTCCTGGACTGACAACCTGGCTCAAATTCAAGTCCTTGTCTCCTGGACAAGGGGAAGATCCTGTTGGGAAAGAGAAGATGCCAAACCATGGATAATGGCATTTGGCACCTGACAGTAGCCCGTGGCCTGCTGAGACAGCACAGAAAGTTTCTGGGAGAAAACAGATGGGGGAAAAAAGATGCAAAAATAGGCAAAAAGTACAGAATTCTCATCGAGATGTTATTTGACTTTATGAATCAACAAGGGGTTTCTTTGGTAACTGTTTGCCATCATATAGCTGCAATAGTTAAACAGCCTCTGAACATCACTCTCCTACTGAAATGCACATAAAGACATTTCATAGACCCCCCTTTGTATGTTCTGTGGCCCCTCCCACTCGCTGTCAGAGCCATTCTAGGCAGTGATGCTGAGTGGGCGGGGCCACTTACATGACGTGTTGCAGCACTTGCAATATTTATCACGCAAGTCTTGACTGCTGGGAGGACAAGTATTTCCCTTGCCTCGATATCAAATCCTCCCCTGGAACCTCAAGCCTCCCTCTAGGTTCTCCATGCATCCAAAGGAAGGCCTTCTTGAAGATCAGAGAAGCACTGAACTATAACATCACTTTCGATTCTCTTAAAACTGTCTGCAGCCCTAGAAACCGACTTTCTAATTGGGCCACAAATGTCGAGGGATCTCATATTCAATTATCTGCTTTCACCCCTCTGCAAAGGTGCCACAGGCTTGCTCCTTAGACAAGCCTCTATCACCTTTGTTGAGCAATCTGTGCTTGTTAAAGGGGTGAAGGTAGCTAATTGAAGCTGCTTTGGCATGTATATCAAGGAAAAGCAGAAAGGGAATTTTTAAATTCATTTTCACTTGGCACAGATCGTCAGCTATGTCATCACAGTGACTCCTATTTTATTCTTATTTTTCTAATTTATTTTTCGTATACATTTGACAATACCAGCTTCATATTAAACTGACAGCGAAAGCTGATGTAAACTAATTTTGATTCTTTTTCAAGATCACTCCTGTGAACAAAAAAAAAAATTATTACATTCACAACAGGGAGATCTCTAAAGAGGATTGGGAAGAATATGACTTCCCTTGGAAACTGCTTTTTATAATAATGTTTTTGTTTTTAATAAAAGGAACTGATATGAGCCAATCTGGTTGGATGATGTGGATTTTCTCTTAGTTTTTTTTTTTTTTTTTAACTAATCTTAATTTAAGCAAAACAAAAAGTCTGATCTGGGAGAAAGTAAAGCAGGACAGAAAAAAATATAATCACCTACTTCTGCAGGAAGAGATGATTTGAAGGAACATTAGTGTTGTTGAAGAGAATACAAAGACACATGTCTGAGTCTGTGACAGGTTTCTAGACAATGGGATATGTACCTGAAATAAAGGTGTAGATGCATTTTATGGGTTATAGGTGACACTCTTGGAACTGCAGGAATGAAAGTGCTTTCACCTGTAACTGAATTGTCAACATCTCTGCATCCTGGCCCAAGACTGCTAAAAATGTCTAAAACTAAGTCCTTTGAGCTTTTTGAAAAGCAGACAAGGAATTTCAGCACTTTATTCTCTTACTTTATTTGAGTCTTGTATCACAGGAAAGGCAGCATCAAGTTTTGAAATCTTGGAGGGGGGGGAAATGGAAACATTTGCAGCCCAGTCCTGAGCTCAGTGTGCCGGCTCACCGTGTCGTAAGGCACGTTTGTGGGCCCTAGCGCTGGTGGTAGCGCAGTAGGCCACTGCCAGGGAGTCGCGTGGACTGCCAAGCAGTTGTAAGTGGGGGCACTGGGAAAGGCGGGGAGGTGTTCCAGGGAGGGGGGAGGCGGGCAGAGGGCTGGCAGAAGGTGGAGAGGAGGAGTTAAGCAGAGGCGGGAGGCAGGGGGAGGTATGCCAGGGAGAGGGAGGCAGGACCGGTGGAGCGATACTCCACCAGATGCAAAGCCTCTCTGTTGGGCTCACTGCCTGACACGGAGGCTTTTGATTCACCGCTGACCTTTTCGTTAGCGGTGACTTGAGTAGCCCCATTGCGGGGCTATTCTCTTTAACCAGGGGAAGGAGATGAAAGTCCCCTTCTCCTGAGGAACTGCTGGCAGCTGTAGGATGCGGCGGCAGCCATTTTCGGTGCTGTCACAGCCCCACGCTCCAGGCAGCTCAGGATTGGGCTGTTTGTTTTCTTGATAAAGTGGCACATGATGGTTGGCAACCTTCAGTCTCGAAAGACTATGGTATAAGCCTACAGCACCCAGGATTCCCAGGTGGTCTCCCATCCAAGTACTAACCAGGCCTGACCCTGCTTAGCTTCCGAGATCAGACAAGATCGGGAGATAGTGTTCAGTATAGGGAGATGGTTGGCAACCTGCAGTCTCGAAAGACTATGGTATAAGCCTACAGCACCCGGTATTCCCCGGCGGTCTCCCATCCGAGTACTAACCAGGCCTGACCCTGCTTAGCTTCCGAGATCAGACGAGATCAGGCATGTGCAGGGTAACAGTTGCTGCTAGCCAGAGTTCAAAGGCCTGGAGGCATCTGCATGTAAGCCTTACACCAGGCTGTGAGATTTACACCAGGCTGTATTTACACCAGGCTGTGAGATTAGAAGGAAGTGAGATGGATCTATGGCATAAAAATCACTAGCCTTCTTCTCCGGGTGGAACGATGCGTTATAAAAAAACGGCTTGGATCTGAAAATGGAAAGTTCATGCTGAATTAGAACATAAGAAAAAAAGAAGAACCCAGCTGGATCAGGCCAAAGGTCCATCTAGTCCAGCTTCCTATACCTTACAGTGCCCCCCCCCCGATGCCTCAGGGAGCACACAAAACAACAAGATCTCTGCATCCTGGTGCCACTCCCTTGAACCTGGCATTCTGAGATAGCCTGCTTCTAAAATCAAGAGGTTACACATACCCATTATAGCTTGTCACCTGTGATGGACCTTTCTTCCAGAAATCTGTCCATACCCTTTTTAAAGACATCAGGACCAGATGCCATCACCATATCCTGTGGTAAGGAGTTCCACAGATTAATTACACTCTGGCACTCGGGACAAAGAAATATTTTCTCCTGTCTATTTGAACTTTCCCAACCACTCACATGGCATGTAGACTTTCACCTACAAGTGCAGTTAAATTTCTCACTACATGGTAGGTCAATTGCAGATGGTTAAACTTGGTTATTGAATTCAAGCTCTTCATGCATGTTAGTAACTTAGCTGCCCTGAGTCCCTTTGGGGAGAAAGGTGGGGTAAAAATAAAGTTATTATTATTATTATTATTATTATTATTATTATTATTATTATTATTATTATTATTTTAACTTAACTGATTTCCCAGCAGGATGCTGTATAGCTCTTTGGCAGGACTCTTAAAACAGGACAGCAGGAGGTTTCTCCTAACCAAGGGAAGGAAAGAAAGCTTGGAGTGTACTTGAAAGGCAATGCACAGTCAGTACACTATTCCTGAATACGCCACAGATTTAGCAAGTACTGTGGTAAATAGCCACTTATTAAATGGTTGCTCGTATCATCCATATGCCACAATCCTTAGTTGATCAGTGTTCTTTATTCAGGATTTATTAATTTGGAATATTCTCAAAATTACTTGCACTAATTACAGTCTCATCCTTTTTTTTTTCCAATGGGCAATGGATGCAGTGGCATAGCTAGAAGGGGTGCAAAGCACTAAGTTTTGCAGGGAGCCTCACTGCAATGTGCAAGTGACCCCTCCCTCACCCCTTTGGAGCCATTCCGAGCTGTGGAAGCAAAACGGAGATACACACCTGGCTCCGCAGGGGAGGGGCCACTAGCATGCCACGGTGAGGCTCCCTGCAAAACATAGTGCTTTGTACCCCCTCTAGCTACGCTACTGAATGGTCGTATCCAATATAAAGGCATGAGCTAAACCCTTATAGGACTGAATGGGTCCTAAGATTCAGTTGATTGCAGTGTGATGTATGCAAAAATGCTTTAGTTCTGCATTACTGTGGCCTCTGCAATATTAAATATTATTCTAGTGTGTGTTTTTTCCAATTTATTTATGATTTTATTTGAAGCAGGCTTACTCTGCTCTCCAGAGAAAAGGACATAAAATCAATAATAAAAACTGTAAATCCTTAAAGCAGTAGTTTATTTTCCCCCTTCACCTTGATTATAGTTTCTTTTTTAAAAAATCACTGTGTGTGTGTGTGTGTGTGTGATTCATGTTTATGTTGAATGATCTTTAATTGATCCTTAATTTTACTTAAGAGAAAAACCTTCCTCGCATCCCCCGCATGACAAATTCATGTTGTGCATCTGTAGCCTTCCTAAAAGAGGGGCTTGGAGCACCAATGTGCTGATTTCGCCACACATTGATTGAGTTACATTTGCTTACTAATCCTATTATATTTGCTGTAACTGTTCTTTGGTGCACAGAATTGGCATATGACTGCCCAGATTATAAATTTTACAACACTGTTAGGGTTCGGTACAGTGTCATCAGGCAGTCTTCCCTGATATTTGATCACCCAAGGCCCCCCGTCATCCATTGAAGACGGAAACTGGCGGACTATTTAGTGAGCCCTGAGTATAACTTTGAGACAGCAGGAGCTGGTGCTTGCAGTAATTATGCTCTCCCCACTGTTGAATCTGCTCCCTATTGAGACCGGAAGAGCAGCATCTGTTGCAACATTTAGGCAAAAATTAAAGAGGTGTGCAAATTTGCTGATGCATTTCACTGTAGGGAATTGCTTTAATTAAAACGTTCGAATGTTTGGGTCCTTTTTCATCCAAAATGTAAGACTGGAAACTTAAGTGACGAGAGAAATCTGTATAGCAATATTTAAGGGCATGATGTCATGAGTCGGAGACAGGGGCCTGTTGCGAGTTTGGGAGACTCAAAATTAAACGAGACAGTTCATCGGAAAATGTGTCCTTTATTATTGCATTATTTGCTAGTTAGCAGAGCCTTTTATCTTCTATTGCTATCAATTTGATGTGTACACAAACATTGGTAGCCCAATCCTATTCAGAGCTGTAACAGTCAAGGCCAGTATCTTCCCTCCATCGTGAGAACTTGGGCCCAAGTCAAGACAAAAAGGCTAGACTCATCTTCTGCCATCCCAATTATGCTATCTCTGCAGTGAGAAGGTATCTCTCTGCCTGGCTGATTATCGCAAGCTGCGAACTTTGGCAACAGCCTGGGAGTGACCCTCCATTGGTGGATAACTGACACATCATGGCCAATTAGCATCCCTCCTCCCCAATATAACCTCCCTATTCTAACCCAACATTCGCTCATCCCTCGACCCTCTCCATACCCCTGCGCCATTCCACGAAGTCCGTAAGTTTAATTTTACTCTATTTTATTCCGCACTTTATGCCTGTTTACTTTGCACACTGGGAATAAAAAAGATTCTTGCACTTGACTTGAGCTAGGTGTACACCTTTCCTCCAATCTTTAAAAGAACTGCATGGGCTGTGGGCTGGCTTACAGTGGCTTACAGTGTAAGCAAGAGCTTACAGTGGCAGATATCAGGATTAGCCAGTGTAAGCACTGGACCAATGGTGAAAAAGAAGCGTGGCCGTGGTGCACCTTGGGGGCTTCTAGCACCAATGGCCAGAGGCCCTGCACCAGTGGTATAGCTAGAGGGAGTGCAAAGCACACCCTCTCGCTATGCCACTGAGTTAACCAGGTCTCTTAAGTTTCTTTAAGAACATAAGAACAGCCCCACTGAATCAGGCCGTAGGCCCATCTAGTCCAGCTTCCTGTATCTCACAGCGGCCCACCAAATGCCCCAGGGAGCACACCAGATAACGAGACCTGCAAGGCTTCCTGGGAATTGTAGTTAAGAACATAAGAACAGCCCCACTGGATCAGGCCATAGGCCCATCTAGTCCAGCTTCCTGTATCTCACAGCGGCCCACCAAATGCCCCAGGGAGCACACCAGATAACGAGACCTGCAAGGCTTCCTGGGAATTGTAGTTAAGAACATAAGAACAGCCCCACTGGATCAGGCCATAGGCCCATCTAGTCCAGCTTCCTGTATCTCACAGCAGCCCACCAAATGCCCCAGGGAGCACACCAGATAACAAGAGACCTACATCCTGGTGCCCTCCGGATCGAAGACCGATACTCATTTTCAATTGGATCTTTTGTGTTACTTTCCTGTTGCTGTAGCAGGATGCATTCATGTTGTCTCAGTCCACACTTTCTTATGCTGTTGCTTTATTTTCTAACTGGAAGCTTGATAGATCTCCCAAATGAGAAGAGGAGGGCATAGGAACATCAGAACCACCTATATTTGTTTCCATAAAATTCAATTCCATAAAAAATGAGAGAAATCTGAAACTAATGTAAAACGTT
This sequence comes from Tiliqua scincoides, assembly GCF_035046505.1. Lineage (NCBI taxonomy): Eukaryota > Metazoa > Chordata > Lepidosauria > Squamata > Scincidae > Tiliqua > Tiliqua scincoides. Next base: position 7,628,056 of record NC_089821.1, on the reverse strand, counting down.
AACATCCGCGCTTATGTCAAAACCACCGATTTTGCTTACTGGAACAAGGATGAAATGTGTAGATATTTTAATCAAAAGGCATGCAAGTCACCCCCAGTCCAGCTTCATGGTTCTCTGCCAAGTCACAGATAAGCCAAGAACACAACCCCCCTCAGTCTGCATAATGCAGCACCACATTGGAATCTCAGGCAGAATCAAAGCCAATTCCACACTGACAGACAGAAGCAAAAATACTGTTGGGTTATCTTCCTTTGTACACTAGAGTGATCAGATTTCCTGTTGTGTTTTCTTGTTTTGTTCACTGCTGGAGAAAGTTCAAAAAGGACATGCAAAGGTTTTGTAGTAGAGCTCATTAGTTCAGTTTTGAGACAGTGTTTAGATGCATTAGTTGTATAATGACTTTATTCAAGGAGCACTCAGATGCTCATGTTATCCTAAAATAGTACAGTGGTGCCTCGCATAACGAAATTAATTCGTTCCGCGAGTCCTTTCGTTATGCGAGTTTTTCATTTTGCGAAGCGCGTTTTCCCATAGGAATGCATTGAAATTTAATTAATGCGTTCCTATCAATCAACAATCAATCAATCAACAGTATTTATATACCGCTTTTCAACTAAAAGTTCACAAAGCGGTTTACAGAGAAAAATCAAATAACGTAAATGGCTCCCTGTCCCAAAAGGGCTCACAATCTAAAATCCTATGGGCAAGAAAAGTCAGAACAAAGTCAAATTTGGTTTACAAAGTGTTTATTAAGTGCTCTTTAAAGGCATACATACTGTACTGAGGATTTCAAAAACGGGGGGGGGATGCTGAGTGGGGAGCTTGAAGGCTGTAATCCTGAGCACACTTTCCTGGGAGCAAGCACAATGGGACTTACTTACATAAACTGACATGAAGATCCTCCCCTTACTAGGGTGAAAGGGATCATAAACTGACATGAAGATCCCCCCTTATTAGGGTGAATGGGATCAGGCTTGCGGGGGGGGGAAGGCTGCGATGGCAGGTTGCTTGGGGGGGGCTTACATTCAGATGCTGGATGAGGTGAGTGAAGGCACCCCTCCCCTGCTGTGTGAGTGTGTGGGGGGCAGAGCATCTGTGTGTGTAAGAGAAGGGGCAGCCTGTGTGTGTGAGAGAGGGGGGAAGTGTTTGTGTTGCAGAGAAGTTGTGATGCTCCAGGCTTGGGGTGGGGGGAAAGAGAGGCTGTGATGCTCCAGGCTTGCAGGGGGGGAAGAGAGAGGCTGCAATGCTCCAGGCTTGGGGGGAGAGAGGCTACGATGCTCCAGGCTTGGGGGGAGAGAGGCTGGGATGCTCCAGGCTTGCAGGGGGGGGGAGAGGCTGCGATGCTCCAGGCTTGGGGGGAGAGAGGCTGGGATGCTCCAGGCTTGGGGGGAGAGAGGCTGCGATGCTCCAAGCTTGGGGGGAGAGAGGCTGCGATGCTCCAGGCTTGCGGGGGGGGGGGGAGAGAGGCTGCGATGCTCCAGGCTTGGGGGGAGAGAGGCTGGGATGCTCCAGGCTTGGGGAGAGAGAGGGCTGTGATGTTCCAGGCTTGCGGGGGGCACAAAAACGGGCAGGAGCAAGAACGTGCAACCCCTGACAGGCACACAGGAGCCTGGCCCTGTGAGTGAGTGAGGGGTGGTGAAGAGAGCGTAAGTGTGTGTGTGAGAGGGAGGGAGGGATGCTGACTGACCCGCTGCTGCGCGAGGAAATCCCAAGAACTCGTCATCCTTCCTTAGGGTGAACGTGAGCATAAACTGGCATGACGATCCTCCCCCTTCCTTAGGGTGAATGTGAGCATAAACTGGCATGAAGATCCCCACCTTAAAACAAACCAAAACAAACCAAAAAAAAAATTCGTCTTGCGAAGCACGGGTCATAAAAATTTGTTGTGCGAGTCACCAAAAATCACAAAACGCTTTCGTTCTGCGAGTTTTTCGGTGCGCGAGGCATTCGTTATGCGAGGCACCACTGTATTGATGTTTATTCTTGGACATCTACAGATATATTTGTCATGTGTTTCTTTGTGGTACATTGTACATTCCATGGTTAATTTGTGGGTATGGAGAGTGGTGCATTGTACCCGGCATTCCATAGTTAATTCAGGGTATAGAGAGAGCTTTTATCTGAGCGCAAATCTGTTCAGGTGCAGTGGCATAGCTAGAGGGGGGTGTAGCAGCCAGTCCAGCGGGAAGGCTATGTGGGTGGGCAAGCGGCCCCTCCCTTCGGAGCCATTCCCGGCGGGGGGAGCAAATTGGAGCCATGCTGCCAGCCTGAGTGCCCCGCCCCTCTCCAGCTATGCCACTGTTCAGGTGTTTCCTTCCCATAGAGGTGTGAGGTGCTCACAAGTCACAATTGTACTGGATAACGATGGAGGCAGGGTTTGCAGCAGGATATGAGCAGAAGATGTGATTAGCATGCTGGTTTCCAAACCTGTCACAGATTCCTTCAGCCATCATCAGAACAGGACCAGTCTTTGGATTTCTTTTAGTCCTATCACTGCATTGTTTTAAACACCAATGAAGTCACTACAGTGGGCCCTCCATATCCGTGGAGGGTTGGTTCCAGAACACAGATGCCCATATCAGTGGATGCTCCAGTCTGCAGTTGTAACTCTGAGAAAATGGCACCAATCACATAAATTTGCACAAATTGTGTGAATTGGTGCAAATTGCATAAATCGCTTCAACATGCATTAATTGCCTAAACTGATGTAAATGGCCTAAACTTGCATAAACAAAGTGAGTGCTGGAGCCAGAGCCAGATGTGAAATGGTGGGAGGCTGCAGCAGGGTAGGTGAATAAAAATTTCTGAATACATTTTCAATGTATGGCTAAATCTGTGGATGATACAAATACAGCAGGCCTACGGTACGTGGTTTTCCTATGCAGGTTCAATGTATACAGGGAAAGTTATGACAAATACATCTCCCTAGTGATGAACTTCAGTTTGTTTTTTTTTTGAATAAAAATATGAGGCAAATCAATATTTATTTATTTTTCACATTTTTATTCCACCCTTCCTCCAAAGAGCTCAGGGCGGTGTACACAGCTCCTCCCCTCCTTTTGTCCTCACAACAACCCTGTGAGGTAGGTGAGGCTAAGAGAAAGTGAATGGCCCAAGATCACCCAGGAAGCTTCATGGCTAAGGGGAGATTTGAACCTGGATCTTCTAGGTCTAACGCCACCTCCCTAACCACTACACCACCCAGGATAGGGTCGCATTAGACAAGATCATTGTGAGTCAAATCAGTGGCGGTCAGTGGTTAAGAAACCAATGGAAAGAGACCAGGCCTGAGATTTAATTAACTGTGTAGGTGATTTGACTGTGATGACAGATGGTACAAGAAGGATTAAAATAAAATAGATGGGTTGTTTTTGAAGCACCACAATAAAGAGCACCACAAACGCTACAGGTGAACAAGTCTTGCTTGAAAAGGTCAGCATGGCTTCTCCCAAAGGAAGCATTGCCTCTTTGACAACACAATCCTATGTACACCTGTGCAGAAGAAAGTCTGGCTGAGTTCAATGGTTATGTATCTCCTGAGCAAGGAGGTGTAGGACCATTGCCCATGAATCTTAAGGGTGATGTGGTAACAAAAGTCATAGTAGGTGTTACGTATGTAAGTTATGCAGGATCAAAATCCTGCATAACTGATTGGCCCAGACTTATGGTTTGCCAATCAGGTGACAGATCAAAATCCTACCATTCGATTGGCCCTCTAGTTAATGTAAGTTCTGGTCAATCGGGTGATGGATCAAAATCCTACCATCAGATTGGCCCTCTAGTAAGGTTTCAATTGCACCAATCACAGGAAGTCTGGGCGGAGTTAAAGGCTATAAAAAACCTGGGGTTTGCCTTGTATTCAGCAATGTTCTGTTCTGAAGATGGAATAAACATATTGAGCTGTTATCACTATGCCTTCCTTGATTCGCATGGACCCATTATATAACACTGGCGACGAAGGTGGGATCCTATTGCTCCATGCTGAACAACGCTAGAACCAAGAGCTGATTCGCTCAGAGCTGATTCACCACTGGGGAATTGTCGCCCCAGACAAAGAAAGAAGACCGGCTTCCATGTGTCTGTTGAGCTGCCACCATGACCACCAAAGGTCACATTGGGGAATTCAATCCATCGTCCCCAGAGCTATGGGACACTTACGCAGAACGCCTTGAGTTCTTCCTGGAGGCCAATGCAGTTAAAGATGCCGCCCTAAAATGGACCACCTTGCTCAGCGTCTGTGGCTCTGCCACTTTTGAAATCGCCCAGAATCCAGTGGCACCAGCAGAATTAAGGGATACCAGTTATAAGGATATCGTGGGCCTCCTGCAGAATCACTTCTCGCCCCAGCCGTCCCGTATTGCACACTGCCATGCCTTCTACAAGCGAGATCAGGCTGCCAGTGAATCTGTTCCAGCTTACGTGTCCGTGCTTCGGCATCTTGCACAAAGATGTGAATTCTGAGACCTGGAAGAAATGCTTCTCGTCCAGTTCGTATGCGGCCTCCGGGACGAAAGGATTCAGAGGAAGCTCTTTGCGAAGGAAGAGCTGACCTTTCAAGAGGCTGTCAAGGAGGCGCTGGCATTTGAAAAAGCAGAAGATGCAGCAAGGGAGATTTGTGCCTCTCACAGCCCAGCCACAACTCGAAAAGCCGAGGCAGTCCACCATGAAGACATGGCCGCAGACTGTTTAGAAGAAGGGGAAGTGCTATGAATTAATCGAGGTATGTCAAGACACAATGATCACCAGGAACCACAAGCACCTAGACCCAGGGTCCGGCAGGGCTCCGATGTCTCCAACCAGGGCCCTTGTGACAGCTGTGGGGAACCACATGAACAACGGAGTTGCCAGTTCCGCGATGTGACTTGTCGGGCCTGCGGAAAGAGGGGCCATAGTGCCCGGGCTTGTCGTAGTAAGCCTTCTCAGGCTCGGAGCCAGAAAGTTCTTCAGGGGTCCGTCAGCCAGGAAGAGATCTACACTACTTCAGTACACCCCATCCAGAGCGTTTGGTTGCCAACCAAGGAAAAGATACAGGTGACAGTAGAAATTCAAGGCTCTCCCTGCGTAATGGAAGTGGACTCCGGATCAGTGCTCTCTATTATTTCTACAGAGACTTTTCGGCGTATTTGCCCTAGAAAGGGTCCCAGCCTGGAGCCTGTTGGACTTTTGCTTACGGATTTTCAGGGTAACCGTGTCTCTGTTTGGGGTGCAGGTAAGTTTCAGGTTCGTAATAAACACGTTGATGGGCTCCTGGATCTGGTGGTCGCCGAGGGACATTGCACCAGTCTCCTCGGCCTTGCGTGGTTTGATCATCTGGGCATCCAGGTGACTGGGGTCCAGAGTATCAGCAAATTAGACTTTGATGCAGTCTGCCAAGAGTTCACCCAGGTCTTCGAGGGGACCCTTGGCTGTTACACTGGCCCCCCGGTCTCTCTGCACCTAGATCCGGCCATCACACCCATCCGCATGAAGGCACGGCGGGTTCCCTTTGCACTCAAGCCCAAGATAGACGAGGAACTGGATCACCTTGTGGCTCGAGGGGTCTTAGAGTCAGTGCCGCACGCACTCTGGGAGACTCCAATTGTTACCCCTCTCAAGCCTAATGGGGATGTGAGGATCTGCACGGATTACAAATGTACAATCAACAAGGCTCTCCAGCAGCATGCGTACCTGGTGCTGGTCATCAGCCATCTCCTCGCCTCCCTTGCAGGCTCCAAGGTTTTCGGAAAATTGGACTTAGCCCAGGCTTATCAGCAGTTGCCAATGGATGATGACACAGCAGAGGCACAGATGATAGTTACCCACCGGGGTGCCTTTAGGGTCAAGTGCTTACAGTTTGGCGTCTGTGTTGCACCAGGAATTTTTCAGGGCCTCGTGGACACTCTCCTCAAAGGAATTCCTGGGGTCATTCCCTTCTTTGATGACGTGCTGATTGCCGGGGCATCAGATTCGGAATTCGTCAGTCGCCTTCGCGAGGTCCTTTACCGTTTCCAGTCTGCTTGACTTAAGGTAAAGAAAGAGAAGTGCATCTTGGGGGCCCCGAAAGTTGAGTTCCTGGGATACCTCATCGATGCTAATGGTATCCATCCTGCACCAGAAAAGGTTTGAACTATCGTGAATGCCCCACCTCCAACCTCCAAGCAGAAGTTACAGGCATTTTTAGGACACCTGAACTTTTACCATTCCTTTTTGCCACATAAGGCAGCGTTGGCAGAGCCACTCCATCGCCTCCTGGACAAGAGGACCCCCTGGGTCTGGGGCCACCGCGAGGATGCTGCCTTCTGAGAAATAAAGAATTTACTCACTTCCAACTCCGTACTGGCTCACTTTGATGAGTCACTACCTGTTGTCCTTGCATGCGATGCTTCTCCATATGGTATTTGTGCAGTCCTCAGCCACACACTCCCAGATGGAAGAGAGGTCCTAGTAGCCTATTATTCACACACGTTGTCTCCTGCAGAACGGAATTATGCACAGATAGACAAAGAGGCTCTGGTTATAGTGGCGGGCGTGGGTTCAGTCCAAATGACCCAGTGTATGTACAGAACTATGCGAATGGTCCAGCGTGGATCCCAGCAACTCTCATTAGAATCACTGGCTCTGTCTCATACGAGGTGGCCATTCTGGATGACTGGACCCTCCGCTGTCATGTGGACCAGATGCGTCGCAGCCTGGCTGACTCAGCACCCACCATGCCGATTCCAGTCCCCAGTAGAGAGCATCAGGTCTTGCCACAGTCTGGAGAGGCCATCAGTCCAGATGTGATACTGCAGGAACCGCAGACATCCCTGGACTTATCTGAGCCACCAGATGTCAGCGCACCTATGGGGAGTTCCTCTGCCATAGATGTGCCAACCCCAGAGCTGACTGAGGAACCAGAGGTCTTTTTCTTCTTTCATTCTTTGCGAATGCAGGTACTGCCCCACCACTTACAGGACTATGTTGGTTAATCTTGAACTGTACTTGGGGGGAGGGGTGTTATGTATGTAAGTTATGCAGGATTGAAGTCTGCATAACTGATTGACCCAGACTTATGGTTGGCCAATCGGGTGACGGACCGAAATCCTACCATTCGATTGGCCCTCTAGTTATGTAAGTTCTGGTCAATCGGGTGATGGATCGAAATCCTACCATCGATTGGCCCTCTAATAAGGTTTCAATTGCACCAATCACAGGAAGTCTGGACGGAGTTAAAGGCTATAAAAAGCCAGGGGTTTGCCTTGTATTCAGCTATGTTCTGTTCTGAAGATGGAATAAATGTATTGAACTGTTATCACTATGCTTTCCTTTATTCACATGGACCCAGTATTTTGTATTGGCAACCTTCAGTCTCGAAAGACTCTGGTATCGCGCTCTGAAAGGTGGTTCTGGCACAGCGTCTAGTGTGGCTGAAAAGGCCAATCCGGGAGTGACAATCCCTTCCACACTGGGAGCAAGTGCAGTCTGTCCCTGGTCTGTCTCCCTGGCTATGGGCCTTCCTTCTTTGCCTCTTTGGTGGCATTTGGTGGACCACTGTGAGATACGGGAAGCTGGACTAGATGGGCCTTTGACCTGATTCAGGGGGGCTCTTCTTATGTTCTTAAAAATCACTTGAATTTTCAAGTGATGCCCAGTCTCTCTGTTTCCTATGAAGGTGTGGTGATGCTTAGCTCATTTACACAGTAGGAGCCCATAGAATTCCACCTTCCCATGCAATTATGGGCACCAGGCAAGGATTTTTCAAATGCCCACTATATGTGGACAGGCGAAATAAAATAAATGGCAAACAAATCCATTCACACTCTTCTGTCTCTCTCACACATGGAGCTAAATGCCCGTCATCAACAAATCCTATATTTCTTCATCACCTTCATCTTAATTGCATGACAAGACTTGAAGAGACTACACTCGTTGGGATGTTCGCTTTCCTCCTAGTTTCCGTAGACTTTGGGGTTGTATAAACAACTCTCTTGGTTACTCTCTTATTGTAGCAAACGTGGCCCTGTAGGGGAGTTCAGCCTAACCTTTCAGAAGTTCCTTCTGATCCTGCCCCTCACTGTCAAATATTCTGGCATCCTCAATTGGTTTTCATTCCTTTTTATGTTCCTTCTTTTTAAAGTTTTTTTTCCCCCTTGCTGTATGTTTTCTTTCTCTCTTCTCCTGCTGTTCTTATTATCTCGGGTCCCACAGGTATCCCACTGTAGTTTTCTTTGTTTCCTCGGCTTGACTAGTAGCAATTTTAACTCCCTCCCACCACGTCTAGGGTTCTTTTTCAATGTTTGCTTTCCTTCTAATCAATTCCTTTCTTGTTCAAAAGGAACTTGGCCTCCCAATTGTTCTGCAGCCTCCTTTTCCCTATTGTGATGAGGTAGCTAAATATCTTTTGCACATTCCCCGTCGCTCTTCAGTTCTGCTGTCCTTCATTTTGATTATATGTCAGGGACTCACAATGTCAAGGGGAGAAAAAAAAACTCTCCAGTACATCAAGAGCCAGCATGATACACTTGCTAATGGTGTGGGGCAGCTGGGAACTGACTCCCTAGCCAGGATCTAGGGGACACTAGTAGCAGGGAGCAAGTGCCCCATTTGTCCACTCTGGAGTGTCCCACGAAGGAGGGACAACCTAAGCCCAGCCAAGAACCAGGGGAAATCCACTAAAATTGAGTGTTGTGAGAGTTAGAACAGACAAGAGAAAATATTTCTTTACTCAGCGTGTGGTTGATCTGTGGAACTCCTTGTCCCAGGATGTGGTGATGGCATCTGGCCTGGACACCTTTAAAAGGGAATTGGACAAGTTTCTGGAGGAAAAATCCATTATGGGGTACAAGCCATGATGTGTATGCACAACCTCCTGATTTTAGAAATGGGCTATGTCAGAAGGTCAGATGCAAGGGAGGGCACCAGGATGAGGTCTCTTGTTATCTCCCTGGGGCATTTGGTGGGCCGCTGTGAGATACAGGAAGCTGGACTAGATGGGCCTATGGCCTGATCCAGTGGGGCTGTTCTTATGTTCTTAACTACAATTCCCAGGAAGCCTTGCAGGTCTTCTTGTTATCTGGTGTGCTCCCTGGGGCATTTGGTGGGCCGCTGTGAGATACAGGAAGCTGGACTAGATGGGCCTATGGCCTGATCCAGTGGGGCTGTTCTTATGTTCTTATGTTCTTAAGATGGTAGCCGCTGGGGAAGTCACTTTTCAGACTCCTTTCAGCTTTTGCTGAGCCACTGGAAATCTTCAAGCACACTGCTGTGCTCAGAGGTTTGTAGGGGCTCCAAGAGGCTGAAAGGTGACTGGGAAGCCGAGCTGTGGCTCATCTTTCTGTTGCCACAGCCACTGCTATCCACCTCTGAACTGGAAGTGGCATTGCATGATGTCACAATGTCAGCATCTCAGGGGCAGGAACTTGGGTATGCTGCTGGGGGACATTCTGCTGGAATGGAAACAGAGCAGGAAGATACAACTTAGAAGTCCTGGTGCCATCTCTTTCGTGAGAAGATCTCCTATAGTGCTGGACATAAATGCTACCTGTAGAGCTGCTTGGGAGAAAGGAAGGCTCCAACTACAACCCTGAAGTTGGGGGCTGCAGAGGCTAACGCAACAGGGTGAAACAACCTCTGCTCCCTCCCATTGAAGCCTTTTCCTTTGTTCAGTTTAGGTGACCGGCTAGACTGGGACCACAGCTGTGATACAAGGACATCTGCAAGAGGGATCTGAAGGCCTTAGGAGTGGACCTCAACAAGTGGAAAACCCTGGCCTCTGAGCGGCCCGCTTGGAGGCAGGCTGTGCAGCATGGCCTTTCCCAGTTTGAAGAGACACTTGGCCAACAGTCTGAGGCTAAGAGGCAAAGAAGGAAGGCCCATAGCCAGGGAGACAGACCAGGGACAGACTGCACTTGCTCCCGGTGTGGAAGGGATTGTCACTCCCGAATCAGCCTTTTCAGCCACACTTGACGCTGTTCCAGAACCACCTTTCAGAGCGCGATACCATAGTCTTTCGAGACTGAAGGTTGCCAACTACTACTACTACTACTACTACTACTACTACTACTACTACTACTACTAGACTGGGAAGAGTTTGAGATCTTTGTGTTTGCATGCAGGAAATCCCAGTTCGAATACCTTATCATTGAAGCGCACTGGAACTTCATTCATTCATTCCTTCACATATATCCTGCCTTTCCTTCTCTTGCGTGGGCACATAAGATATAGGTGCCCATATCCTAAAACCATCAAGCAGTGTTGAGAAAGCAACACAACACAAATGAGGAGTTCCATATCACACAGAAAAAGTCTTCTCAGGAGCCTGCGTGGTAACTCCGATCCACACCAAAGATGCTCCAACTTAACTCTCCCCCTGGAATTTGCATACTTCTTCAGGCCCTACTTTGGCTTGGACCAGGCCTGGTTCCAGTCATGGGAAGAGACTCTCCGTGAGTTCATTGCTTCTACAGATAAGTGATGAACATGGACTGGGTGGGGTGGGGCTATGACACATGTCATTGTTGGGCAGCCACATCTGCGTGTGTTCCTGGGAAGCCCCTCACACATTGCATCTCATAAGAACATAAGAACATGAGAACAGCCCCACAGGATCAGGCCATAGGCCCATCTAGTCCAGCTTCCAGTATCTCACAGCGGCCCACCAAATGCCCCAGGGAGCACACCAGATAACAAGAGACCTGCAAGGCATTCTGGGAATTGTAGTTAAGAACATAAGAACAGCCCCACTGGATCAGGCCATAGGCCCATCTAGTCCAGCTTCCAGTATCTCACAGCGGCCCACCAAATGCCCCAAGGAACACATCAGATAACAAGAGACCTGCATCCTGGTGCCCTCCCTTGCATCTGGCATTCTGACATAACCCATTTCTAAAATCAGGAGGTTGCGCATACGCATCATGGCTTGTACCCCGTAATGGATTTTTCCTCCAGAAACTTGTCCAATCCCCTTTTAAAGGCGTCCAGGCCAGATGCCGTCACCACATCCTGTGGCAAGGAGTTCCACAGACCAACCACATGCTGAGTAAAGAAATAATTTCTTTTGTCTGTTCCAACTCTCCCAACACTCAATTTTGGGTGGCATAGAACATGGGTGGCCTTCAGTAACTATTTCTTGGCCTATCCAGTACTGACCCCAAGTTGCTGTTTCCTGCATTTCTTGAAGTTCTGCACTGAACTCTCTATAGTGCCTCTCCACTACCACCGGTGTAGGGGGCTTGGGGTCACCCCAGTCAGGTGGGCTCCCTGAAGGGCATTTGCAGTTGGCTAGCACCCAACCTGGCCACCCCTGACATATTCCTGAGCCTGACCTACCTCATATGGTAGGCTGCTTGGGCTGCTGGAGTGGGGGGGGGAGGGTTAGGATGCAACCTAAGTGCTAAAGGTCAGTCCTACTTCCTTTCCGGGCTCAGTCTGCCCACTGGCCCACCTGCTGCCCACCTTCCTAATCCCCCCCCCCGTGCCAGCTGACCTCAGCCATCGCAACCTTACCTTGTCAGGGCAGCCCAGAGGCTTTATGTGGCCTCTGCAGGCTGGTGTGTGTCCTCACATCGGCCCAGTCAACGCCTGAGAAGCCACAAACATGCCTTATGACTTGTTTACACTTCCAGGCTGGCGCAAAGGACTTGCACCGGCACATTTCATTCTCAGGATTGCACTCTTAGAAACTTACCTTTCGGCACACTTATGGGCTTGCAGTGCCATTATAGCATAATCACAACGCTGACACCAGTAGTGTAGCTAGAGAGGGGCAAAACAGTAAATACTGCAGGTAGCATAATGCAGTGTAAGCATCCCCTCCCATTCTGGGAGAACATTCTGAGCCATTCTGGGCAGTGATGGCAATGTGCAGATGCTTGCCGAACTAAATGGCTTCTCCTTCGTGTTGCCATCATTGCCTTGTCTAAGTGGGAGGAGCCACTTAGGGTGCATTGTGGCTCCTGCCATACTTACTGTTTTGCCTCCCTTCTAGCTACATGATTGGCTGGTGCATATCCATGTTTTATTTCTTTGAGCTAGTCCAGGGGTGTCAAGCTCACCTCAACCCAGGGGCCACATCCAGTTGATGGAACCTACTGACTGATGGCTTCTCCGGGCCTCAGGAGGCCTTATAAGTCCTTAAACGTCATTTCCATTTTTTCCAAAAACCAGAAGTGATGTTTTAAGGCCTTCCAGGGCCTCAGAACGTCATCCTGAGCGCCGGAGAGGTGGTGCATGGCCACCCCAGATCTCAGAACACCCTCCAGGCTTGACCAGAGAACATAAGAACATAAGAACAGCCCCACTGGATCAGGCCATAGGCCCATCTAGTCCAGCTTCCTGTATCTCACAGCGGCCCACCAAATGCCCCAGGGAGCACACCAGATAACAAGAGACCTCATCCTGGTGCTCTCCCCTACATCTGGCATTCTGACTTAACCCATTCCTAAAATCAGGAGGTTGCGCATACACATCATGGCTTGTACCCCATAATGGATTTTTCCTCCAGAAACTCGTCCAATCCCCTTTTAAAGGCGTCTAGGCTAGACGCCAGCACCACATCCTGTGGCAAGGAGTTCCACAGACCGACCACGCGCTGAGTAAAGAAATATTTTCTTTTGTCTGTCCTAACCTGCCCAACACTCAATTTTAGTGGATGTCCCCTGGTTCTGGTATTATGTGAGAGTGTAAAGAGCATCTCCCTATCCACTCTGTCCATCCCCTGCATAATTTTGTATGTCTCAATCATGTCCCCCCTCAAGCGTCGCTTTTCTAGGCTGAAGAGGCCCAAACGCCGTAGCCTTTCCTCATAAGGAAGGTGCCCCAGCCCCGTAATCATCTTAGTCGCTCTCTTTTGCAGAGCTGTGCTCCAGTTGCGTTCGGGGTGTGTGTGTGGTCCTGGAACTCCACGGGCCACCTGAAATGGTTCCACAGGCCATATGATTGACACCCCTGAGTTTGTCTAATCTGGTTACACAATGAATTAATCCATCAGTCGAAAATTCCATACTTTTGTGCTTCAGAGGGATTATATGGTAAGAGTTCCTTATGTTTGAAAAGGAAGCTTTTGCTTGAGGAGGTATGGTCCTCTGTAGCCTGTTTGCACATGCATGTTCATTCCTACTGACATTGACATCAACTGGTGACTCACATATGTGAAAGGAACATCATAGACCAGTGGGTCGGGACCCACTAGGTGGATCGCAAGCCAATTTCAGGTGGGTCCCCATTCATTTCAATGTTTGTTTTTTTTAATATATTAGACTTGATGCTACCATGATATGTGACTGCATTTGGGGAATGTTACAGACCTGTACTTTTAACAAGCTACTATTTATATGCTTTTCACAATGATAGTCAATGGGACTTACTCCTGGGTAAGTGTGGGTAGGAGTGCAGCCTAGGACTGTTAAAAATTTTCCTGCTTGATGATGTCACTTCCAGTCATGACATCACTTCCGGTGGGTCCTGACAGATTCTCATTCTAAAAAGTGGGTCCTGGTGCTAAATGTGTGATATCCAGTGATTATATGGGCGTCTGAACTGAGCCCAGATGCAATGTTTCTGCTGAACAGGAGCTGGAAGTGTCCTTCCCCACGTAACATAATCAGAAGTTAAAAAACTAGTTGCTGTGAACCAAGCCAAGCACAGCCTGACAAGTCTTACGTCTGGGTCATTAGGATGAAGTTTCTTTGTAGCCAATTTACATTTTGTTTTTAATTAAGCAAATATCTAACAGATTGCTATTGATGTTGGTGTTATTTTTTATGCACCATATTTATACTAACACATTAACAGCATGCTTCATTTAGCATATGTGGAGCTAACACGCTCCTGCTGCAGTTAACTAAACTGAGAACAGTTGTTTTTAATTACACATTTGCTATAATTTCTTTAAACTGCTTTCAAGTTATTCAACAGACATGTCCTTTGTTACAATTAGGAACAACGATCGGAGAAAGCGTCCAACAAATTGTTCCTCAAGATATCCTCAAGTAATAGGAAGCTAGAACTAAGGAGATACAAAGCACCTACTCCTGAGAAGCTCACAACTCAGTTCTATCCCCTGCCACTCCATAACATGTAGCTGTGACAGTGGATGCATGCTGCATGCTATGGTGGTGGTGGGGGCAAACAAACAGTCAGGTAGGCTACAGTCCCCCCAGATCCATGCTTTGCTGGCATGAGTCTGAGGAGAGGAAGGAGAGCAGTGTGGGTTGGACAATTGGGGGGGGTGTAGGATCCTGCATGCACATTTGCCACCAAGTTCCACCCCCTCCAGTCAGTTCCCCACTCTGAGCTTCCCCCCATCTGACCCGAGCTTCCCCCCTCCCTGCACCAAACCTCCCCTGAACCACCCATGAATTGTCCCCTACACAACTTCACCTGAGTCGATGGAGTATCCATGCAACTCTGGCTTGCCCATAGAGCTGCTGGCCGTTTCCATCAACAGCTCCATTACACGTGGCAGTGGCATGACATTTGTGCAGTTACCAGGCCATTTATGACAGCGGATCATCAGACCAATGGTCATAAATGACCCATAGAACTGGGTCAGTAGTGAGTGTGGTCAAAGTTCTTTAATTTTTTTGCCCCATCCCTTTGTTGTTTAGCACAGCAGCCAAATTTGGCTCCATTTGGTGGCAGCTTCAGGTTGTTTAGTTCCTCTCCATCAAGAAATTGGAGTAAATCAGCCCAAGCTAATACCTGAAGCAGTGCCCAAATTTCTTTATTGTCTTTGATGTAGTGCATGCAAGCCTTCACGCCCTGCTACTACTACCTCCTCCTCCTCAACTGTTGCATCCTCGAAGCTGGATGAATGGACAAGATCTTGGAAGCTGCTCTCTCAAGATCCTACCCAATCAGTGAAGGCATAGAAGAGGAGTGGAGGTAGCAATCAGGTACAAGATCTCAATGGCCACCTCCACCTCCTCCTCCAGCTTCACAGCTGCATTCTTTGGCACTGGCACTGGAGGAAGAGGCAAGTTCCCTCGTCCTACTCTTGCTCACCCTACAGGAAGAGCAATCAAGAAGAGAGTGGGGCAGCAACTGGATAAGGTGGGTCACTGGCTAGGTGTGGGGCACTCACTAACACCTCCAGGCTTCTGTTTGATGAGGATACTTCTTGGTGCTCTTCTGAGCAGTTGGCACTCTCCCGTACATTGCAGTTAGTTCAGGGAGGGGAGAGGGCTGGGCTGGGGAGGGTTTGTGAGCCAGGGGGAAAGGATCTGGGCAGCAGTCGCACACACTGGGATTCCATCCCCCTTTCCTAGTCCTGAAATGTCCCCTGAGTCACTTCAGGCATGCCAGGTAAATAGCTGGTTTGGGTCTGAGGAGACCTATTGGAGGCCAGGCAGCCTACAAGGAAGTAACAAAGATTTTAACTTCTCTCTCCTGGGCCACCTGGTTGCTCTCCCCAAGCAGCATCTACATGTGATGGAGACAGGATTGGGCCCAGAGATTGGTGACGTCATTAGATCCAGTAGTTGGTGCTGGCAGGGGTCACCCAACCCTTAGGTGAGTTAATGCGTGTTGCACCCGTGGCAGACTGCAGGGGGGTGAGAGTGCAAGTAGCCCCTCCTTTTCAGAGCCATTCTGGGTGGTGAGAATTGTGAGAATCCCACCACCTGGAAGGGCTCCGAAGGGGAGGGGATGGGAGGGGTTGCTTACATGCTGCGGTGAGACTCCCTGCAAAACTTAGTGCTTTGCCCCCCCACTGGCTACGCCACTGCTTCTCATCTTGCTCCTTGTCTACTTTCTTCAAACATGGACGTGCAAGACCTCTAGCTTTATTGACAGGAACTGCACAAATGAAGGACCTCCTTCATTCAAGCTGTCCCTTTAAATCTAACATGGAAGTCCTGTGCTTAAGTAACTGAAGAAACCATATGAAGGGTGGACTAAGTGGCTGCTATTCATTTGATTGGGCGAGCCGTGCCACTGCTGGATCCGAGCAAATATTATATTGCAGTGTTCTCTTAAGCATAAAGTGAGAAAAAAAAATCAAAAAGTATTGAAAAAGGTAATGTTTTTGCAGAACACGCTGAATGCAGCTTCTGAGGTTACAAGGAAATGTTCAGTTAAGATGCATGATTGATTTGTACATCTTCTCTTTCTGCTTCTGGTGTACCTTCTGAAGCATCAATTTGTATATCTTAACCACAGCGGCTGAACAAGCAAGACACACATTTGCAGCCTGGAAAATGCATGAGTCGCAACTTCAGATTTTACAGTAAAAGTGCAAAAATAAAAATAAGGACGCATGAGTCACTTGTACATTTTTGCTGCTGTTAATTTTACAGATTCATAAAGCTGGAAATATTTTTGGGGTAAAATCTGCTCTGCGTCCGTGCCCGATTTAAGACTCCCTGAATGTACATCCCTGCAAATCATAGCAGGCGAGAAAGCTGAAATTCTGATCCGCGAAGGGAAACAAATGACAGGCGTCAACATTGCTGCAAAAAGAGTTCAAGTTATTTAACCAAACATGGCTTCCTGAATTTCATGAGCACCAGTGCTAGCATAACCGATCGTGCTCGTAGAAAACAAGGCAGTAAATGCTCAGTTGTCAAGCCAGTCTCTGCAAAAAGCAGAAGGGAAGAGGAGGGGGAAAAAAAAATCAATGTCTACAAAACAGGAAAGAACAAAGAGGTAAAAAAAGGAGGGGGAGAGAGAGAGAGAGAGAGAGAGAGAGAGAGAGAGAGAGAGAGAGAGCATGACTGCCTGCTTTTAATTTGGTCTGGTTCACAAAATTCTTGACAAAAATACTTACTTCTAGACAAAAATTGACGTGACATTTCCACGTCAATTTTGAATCCATGCACTCTTTAAATACATGAAGAGCTATGATGTAAATGAGGGCAGAGCTGTGGTCTCTGCTTCCGGACAGCAAATCTAAATCCAGTGGGTTTAATCTGCAGGAGAGAAGATTTCAGCTGAGCTCTAGGAGTCACTTCTCAACAGTAAGAACAGGTCAACATTGTGACCTATAAGCTAAAGTAGAAAGGTGGAAAGTTGTGGGCTTTTCCTTCCTGGAAGCTTTCAAGCAAGGGACTTGGTAGCCATTAGGACCTTCTCATTCTAGATTTCCGACATTAAGCAGGGAGTTGGATTAGATATCCTACAAGATCTTTTCTGACATCATCATTCCATTATCTCAATATGACAAGGGTAGAGAATGGGTGGAGGGTGGAGTTCTTCTTGGATGAGATGTGATGTTGAATAACAGCTCAGTCCTACAACAGTGGACCTCCCCAGCCCTGCGTCCGGGACAAAAGTTCACAATGATGTCCCCCTGCAAGCTACCGCTGCCCCCCCCAAAAAATTCGCCCCCCTCATCTGAGGCTCATGGAGTCTTTTCCGACCCAGGAACGTGTCAGGAAAACATCTGTGAAGTTCCCTGATGCTATAAACTGTGCTTCTGGGTTCTGGCACCTCGCACCTGGGGCTTTTGCCCCATCGGACCTTATGGTAGGTCTGCAACTGCAATCCTAACCTGTACTGGAATAGGCAGGCCATCTGGCCTGCGCTGTGTCCAATGCAGGGGTGGAGGTGATAATGGTACAACTTGAGGCAAGGAGATATTCTCCCCCTTACCCCAAGCAGGATGCGATACAAGGACATCTGCAAGAGGGATCTGAAGGCCTTAGGAGTGGACCTCAACAGGTGGGAAACCCTGGCCTCTGAGCGGCCCGCTTGGAGGCAGGCTGTGCAGCATGGCCTTTCCCAGTTTGAAGAGACACTTGGCCAACAGTCTGAGGCAAAGAGGCAAAGAAGGAAGGCCCATAGCCAGGGAGACAGGCCAGGGACAGACTGCACTTGCTCCCAGTGTGGAAGGGATTGTCACTCCCGAATTGGCCTTTTCAGCCACACTAGACGCTGTTCCAGAACCACCTTTCAGAGCGCGATACCAGAGTCTTTCGAGACTGAAGGTTGCCAACACACACCCCAAGCACTGCCTCAGCCACTGCAATGGGGATACTCAGGGAACAATTTTGTGCTGTTGCAAAAGTGCTGGAAAGCACTTTGAGGTGACACGAAGGTTAGGCATGCCAGCGAAGAGGCTGGAGGCTTCCCACTGGTGCTGGCCTCAGCAGGGATACCTACAACAGTTGGAAAATCAGGTGGAGGGGTAAGGAGAGAACAGGGAGGGGTGCAACAGGGTAGGGAGAGAGGCGGATGGGGGTGGGATGGGTGGATTGGGCCCAGGAAGGGGCAGGATCAGTGGCACTTATGTGCACCATACCCTATCCCCTTCCCAGGCTTGATGTACCAACACTGATCAATTTGGACATGCACTAGCAATATAATTGGCACAGATCCAAGTCCAAGTTCATCCATTGCAACTGCTGGGCCTTACCCAAGGGCAAATGTCCGCTTACCCTACAGACACCTCCAGCAGAAGAAATTCCCCCACATGATGCATATGGGAAATAATATGAATCCAAATCTTGCCAATGATGCTTATATGCTTATAAGCATTCTAACTATTTTATATCCTACACCAGCAGCTCCCAGACTTTTAGCACCATGTCCCACCATGTCCTCTGCAGTGTGTGTTGCAAAGCGATGCTCTCTATAGCTCCACAATACCTTATGTGGAATCCCTGGAAGCCACTTCTGGGTTATGCCAGGCTTGTGACCCACTTCATTGGCCCCTGCAGACCCCAGAATGCCCTAGAGAAGTGACTTCCAGTTTGTCCAGGTAAACCGGAAGCTGCATCCGCAAATTGGAAATCACTTCCAGTCACTTCCAGTCTGAGGAGGTCACTAGAGTGGGTCACGGGCCTGACATGACCTGGTGGCGGCCTCTGAGGGCACCCAATAAGGCATTGTGGCACTGCAGAGAGCATTACATCGCAACCCAGTGTGGAGGACGAGACGGGTCACGGCGCTAGAAAGTTTGAGAACCACTGGCATTGAACATAAAATAGGTAGAATATCAGCAGCAGTAGTAGTAATTATATCTCATCTGATCGGCTACGGCATTTGGGCCTCTTCAGCCTAGAAAAGAGACGCCTGAGGGGGGACATGATTGAGACATACAAAATTATGCAGGGGATGGACAGAATGGATAGGGAGATGCTCTTTACACTCTCACATAATACCAGAACCAGGGGACATCCACTAAAATTGAGTGTTGGGCGGGTTAGGACAGACAAAAGAAAATATTTCTTTTCTCAGCGTGTGGTCGGTCTGTGGAACTCCTTGCCACAGGATGTGGTGCTGGCGTCTAGCCTAGATGCCTTTAAAAGGGGATTGGACAAGTTTCTGGAGGAAAAATCCATTATGGGGTACAAGCCATGATGTGTATGTGCAACCTCCTGATTTTAGAAATGGGCTATGTCAGAATGCCAGATGCAAGGGAGGGCACCAGGATGCAGGTCTCTCGTTATCAGGTGTGCTCCCTGGGGCATTTGGTGGGGCTGTGAGATACAGGAAGCTGGACTAGATGGGCCTATGGCCTGATCCAGTGGGGCTGTTCTTATGTTCTTATGTTCTTATGATCTCGGAAGCTAAGCAGTGTCAGGCCTGGTTAGTACTTGGATGGGAGACCACCTTGGAATACCACGTACTGTAGGCTTATACCATAGTCTTTCGAGACTGAAGGTTGCCAACCAACATAAACATTGGGTGCCCTTCGGAGAGAAAGGCGGAGTACAAATCAAATAAATAAGGGCGCAATCCTAACCCCTTATGCCAGTGCTTTCCAGCACTGACATAAGGGCAGTGCAGCTCCAAGGTTAGGGAACAAACATTCCCTGACTTTGAGGAGGCCTCCGTGAGTGACACCCAACTGCAGGATGCAGCACACGTCCCACTGGCACCGCTATGCCAGTCCTGGAAAGCACTGACATAAGGGGTTAGGATTGCACCCTAAATAACATATAAAAAAGCATCATTGGCAAAATGTGGCATTATATTGTTTCCAATGTCAAAGGTTAATACTAGGAAATAACTGGTGAAGGCGCTACAGGGAGCAGCATGTCATAGACCAGCTCACATAGGGTCACAGACCACCAGTGAACTGCAACCCACAGTTTGGGAACTGCTGTTCTACGTGACAAACCAGAATGAAGTCATCTTGTCTGTCTTTGGCTTTTAGGAATCCTTTCTTGTTTAGCGTGTATTTTTTTTTTTTTTTGACAAACAAGCACATAATCTCTGATTACTAAAGTTCCCCTTCCATGACACAACACTGGGACCTACCAGTGCTCATTTAGCGACAATGAGCCATATGGCAAAACGGCATCATTTGAGATTCCGAGCTGCATCTTGTTCAACATCATGTCACTGGATGTTCCCTATTGTAAAACGCATGTGCTCATTTTGACCTTGTTGTCATTGTTTTGTTGTATAAATTATTCAGCTTGCAGTGTCATATAGGTTAGAGACTCCAGTGACGAACAGCAGAAGAGAAGGGGGGGTGGGAGAATACATCCTCGAAGTGCCAAGCAAGTTTGCTTGTTTCGTGCAAAGTTTTCGGAGAGGTGAGGCGATGGAATACACCGTTGCCAAAGGATGTTTGGGGTTGGAATGAATTAAATCACTTCAAGTGCGCAGATTAGAAAGTGGGCTCTGGGATGCTCAGTTCAGCAGAAGCCGATTTGAGTTCAGCATGGATATTCCCCGTTTGGATGTGGAAAAAATGAAGGATTGTCTGCCAGCTGTCTAGAAAGAGGTTACCAAACCCAGTGCTGACAGATTTTCTAACTTAATGAGATCTGTGAATTACTTATATCGGCTTTGGTATTAGCATTTCCAATTTTGTTTTTCATTTCAGTGCAGTGTTTTCCAGTTTGTAGCAACCGTGCAATCTATCAGGCATGAGAAAATATTCCCTGGGTGGACTGGCAGATGTCCATGGGCACAATCCGCAAGGCACTTCCCCCAGGGCAAGCCCCCACGAAATGAATGGGCACCGTGCAAAAATATCTCTTGCAGAGGTAAGTATGCACAGAAAGTATTCTTATTGTGTCCAGTTCTGGTCGCCACATCTCAAAAAAGACATAGTTGAAATGGAAAAGGTGCAAAAGAGAGCGACTAAGATGATTACTGGGCTGGGGCACCTTCCTTATGAGGAAAGGCTACGGCGTTTGGGCCTCTTCAGCCTAGAAAAGAGACGCCTGAGGGGGGACATGATTGAGACATACAAAATTATGCAGGGGATGGACAGAGTGGATAGGGAGATGCTCTTTACACTCTCACATAACACCAGAACCAGGGGACATCCACTAAAATTGAGTGTTGGGCGGGTTAGGACAGACAAAAGAAAATATTTCTTTACTCAGCATGTGGTTGGTCTGTGGAACTCCTTGCCACAGGACGTGGTGATGGCATCTGGCCTTTAAAAGGGGACTGGACAAGTTTCTGGAGGAAAAATCCATTACAGGTTACAAGCCATGATGTATATGTGCAACCTCCTCATTTTAGAAATGGGATATGTCAGATGCAAGGGAGGGCATCAGGATAAGGTCTCTTGTTATCTGGTGTGCTCCCTGGGGGATTTGGTGGGACCGCTGTGAGATACAGGAAGCTGGATTAGATGGGCCTATGGCCTGATCCAGTGGGGCTGTTCTTATGTTCTTAAACTACCATTCCCAGGAGGCCTTGCAGGTCTTCTTGTTATCTGGTGTGCTCCCTGGGGCATTTGGTGGGCTGCTGTGAGATACAGGAAGCTGGACTAGATGGACTAGATGGGCCTATGGCCTGATCCAGTGGGGCTGTTCTTATGTTCTTATGTACTGTGATTGACCATGCACCATTGTGTCTACTTGGGTTCTTGCAATTTCAAATTGCAAATTTCAAAGGTGCTTGCACAGGGAAATGTCATTTTCTTCTTGATACAACCCGGCACCTGGCCTGCACTGCCCTCCACCCCACACAGAGATGAGCACTTTAGCTGCCAGCATACCTAGAGCTGACATCATCCATAGCATTTTGCAATATGTTATGTGCAATAACATTTTGTCAAAGGTAGAAGTGTAGATGCCAGCCTGAAGGAGTGGGGCAATAACCAAGGCAATGTTCAATGAAGAAGCACATGGCTCCCTAAATTAGAGTAGGAGGAAGGAAGATGGAGGGGGGGGAGTAGGGACAGACCCTGCAGTTGTGTAAATTGCAGAGGTCCTCCACCACCTGAACCTCTAAGGCTAGACCATAAGCCCAGTCACAGGTACAGGATAGGATGAGGTCACCACTGCCTTTCTGTGTAGCAGAGCTAGGGAATGAAGTTAGACCAAAAGAGTTAACCAGAGCCTGACCTACCCAATGTCCATGGAATCCTTTGGTGAGAAGGTAAGTTGCTCTGTCCTCCGTCCCCAGGCAGGGTTGCCACAAGAAGGTGCATTCTGCTGGTGGATCCTCCTTGGTGCCAAAGGAAAAAGGGGTTAAAAAAGGGGGGGGTTTGCTGGCCCACCAACCAGGATTCCCAACTAGGTCTTATTCAGAGGTGGGGAGGGGGTTGTTTCACCCTGTTTCTTCCTCCTGCTTCTCGGGGCTCCCTCCCTGGGCTTGCCGCAGCCCCAGGGGAGCAGACACAGAGCAGCCCTTTGTTAGCCTGTCCAGAGCCTCCTCCACATTGGTCCTCCCTTAGGAAAACCTGCCCCCCCTTCCTGGGCTGTCTCTCTCCCCTTCCCACCCAACAGTGACAGACCTCCCATTATGTTTGATGGCAGGTTCGAGCCTCTAGGACCCCGTGGAAGCCTCTCTGGCTCCCGATGGGGTCAGAAAATGTGCTTCCGGTTTCCCAGAAGCACAGTTTATAGCATTGGGGAGCCTCAAGAAGCTTTCCCGATGCAGGCTCAGGTTGCACGAGGCTCTGTGAGCCTCAGGTGAGTGGATAGGGTGGGTTTCCATGGAGGGAGGCAGTGACAGCCTGCGAGGGGCACCATTGCGGACCTTTGTCCCAGGAGGTCCACCACTGCCACCCTACCCATAACTTTATGTGGCCCAGCCCTGGGGTTAAAGGGTCAGCACTGCCCCAGAGTAGGGACACCCTCATCTTACAAGGAGCAGAAAACCCTGTGCCTCAATGACTTGGGGACAGCAAGAGGACCAGACAGACAGTCATGTGTTAGCCATATGGTGCCAGTGGCTGCTCCCCCACCAGGGTGGTGCTGGGACAGCTGAGACTGTGTCCCCAAGACAGTGGGGCAAGTCCGGAAGCAGATAGTGGAGTTACTCCTAGGGCCTGAAGATATCACAGCTCCCTATTAGTGGATTTCCCGACACTCTCCTCTACCTTCCTTCTCTTCTTGGGAGAGAGACAGAGAGGAAAAAAAATGTACTAAGAAAAATAAACTTGCTGCTTATTTCCAACTTGGGTTTATCTCCATAACAAATTGTGACATGCACTAAGTGTTAAAGGAATTTTGAAATAATTACCTTGGTATTGAAATAATGACTCATAACTTGAGTAACTCATGGCCAAAAAGGAAAAAAAAGTCATTTAGCCTCTCTAGAATGTCTGGATAGGGATTAGATTTGCCATTGCTTTTTAATCATACTCTCTTTGCCCTGGCATCTCCCAGCCATTTTTCATATTCACATCATTAATGTCCTAGTTATGCCTAGAATTGAGGCAGTTTATTTAGCTGTGCTAGTTTAACGGCTAAACTACTCATTTGTGTGTGTTTGTGTGTCTTTTTTTCTTAATTAATGCTAGAATCTGCCTATCTAGGCACAAAAAGATATTTGACTTTTGCTATATTTTTAGGGGAACGTAAAATAAATGGGGAATGGGCTGTTATACTATAGCTGGGACATTGAAAACAGGAATGCAATGGGATAGGGAGATAGTTCATGCTCTGGACTCAGTACACAGCAGACGTAATATCTCGAAGTTGCATTGCGCCTGCATCAACAGTGGAAATTTGGATAGGATTGGGTCCTAAATGTGGTACAGTTTTAACTCAAAACATTGATTCATGAGCTTATTGGGGTTACATAGGTAAAAGTTTCACACATTTAGCACTGGGACCCACTTTTTAGAATGAGAATCTGTCAGGACTCACCAGAAGTGATGTCATGACCGGAAGTGACATCATCAACCAGGAAAACTTTTAACAATCCTAGACTGCAATCCTACCCAGGATTAAGTCCCATTTACTATCATTGGTAAAAGCATATACATAGCAGCTTGTTAAAAGTACAGGCCTGTAACATTTCCCCAAATGCAGTCACATTCCATAGTAGCATCAAGTCTAATATATTAAAAATAAAACATTGAAATGAATGGGGACCCACCTGAAATTGGCTCATGACCCACCTAGTGGTTCCTGACCCACAGTTTAAGATAAAAAGGTTTAGATAAAAGAGAACACAAGGAAATTATTCAACACTCATACTTCGGTCATGCCAAACATGTAAAGTATATGTTAAGGAATAAACCACTTAGAAGAATTCTAGGAAACAATTATCCCAATTCAAACAGAAAGGGTCACTTAGCCTGAGATTAGGAATCAGGAAAGCATCACAGGGAAAAAGAATTGGCAAGATCATAACACAAGAAAGTGAGTCAAACCACAGACTAGAGACCATAAGTACATACAATATATGGGCAAGGACAAAAGCATCAGTGATTTAGTGAAATCTTGGAAGATACCTCAAACATAAGCAGAACTTACCTGGAAGTAAGACCCCCTGACTATATGGAACTTACTTCTGAGTAGACATGCATAAGTTTGGGCTCTGGGTCTCCTTTGAGAAACCGAAATCCTTCCCCTTTCAACTGTAGGATGTTCAGAGCTATTATTATTATTATTATTATTATTATTATTATTATTATTATTATTATTAACAGTATTTATATACCGCTTTTCAACTAAAAGTTCACAAAGCGGTTTACAGAGAAAAATCAAATAACTAAATGGCTCCCTGTTCCAATAGGGCTCACAATCTTAAAAAAAAGGAATCTATGCCGTTGTCCATGTCTTAGATCAGCAGTTATCAAAACTTTCAGACTTGGAGACCCTACTAGTCCATGCATGGAGCGTCAGGGAGCCCTAGAGTGCTAGCACGTGTGCAATGTTGTGTAGTGCTAAGCCCAGCATTTCCTTTTTAGTTGACCTGATTTTTATATAGCAGGTGGGAAGAAGAGAGAAACAAATCTAGTTGAAGCACCTGAAACAGGCATGGGTGGTATTTAATACCCATTTCATCCTTGTGGATCCCTGGGAGAACTAGCCCAAAGTGGGACCCAGGTGGCTTATTCAGTGCAGTGGTGTAGCTAGAGGGGGTGCAAAGCGCTATGTTTTGCAGGCTCCTGAACACACCCTGACCTTCCCCTCCACTTCAAAGCCATTCTGGGCTGTGGGAGCAAAACAGGAGCATTGGCCTCTGTTTTCCTCCCACTGCCCGGAATGGCTCTGAAGGGGAGGGGAGGGGGTCACTTACGCAGCACATTCAGGAGCCTGTAAAACTTAGTGCTTTGCACCTCCCTCTAGCTACACCACTGATTCAGTGCTTCTCGAGGTACAAGCTGTGATAATTTGGTCCCTTCTGAATTAGTGGTTAGAATTTTTTTTTTTTTTAAACTTAAAACTGTCACAATCTTCTCTTTTTGTCTTGAAATGGGTGGCCAATCTAAATTGCACAGAACTATGATGTCTTTTATTTATATATATATATATATATATATATATATATATATATATATATATAAACTAAAAATTCATCACAAATTATTATCAGCAGATTGTCCCCCTGACTAATTACAGAACTATGATGTCTTATATATATATATATATATATATATATATATATATATATATATATATATATATATATATATATATATATAAACTAAAAATTCATCACAAATTATTATCAGCAGATTGTCCCCCTAATTACATGAACATTCTGATAAGACTACAGCACCGATCTCTGAGAACTCTTTGCGGTTTCGTATGAAGCGGTGGCAGGTTTTTATACAGAATTTATTGTGTTGAACAAGAATGCACACACCACAGAATGCATTTAGTAATTCTATGGCTCTGCTTTCCTTTTCCACCTGTCCTAAAAGCAGAAAGCAGTGACAGTTAATAAGTAGAATGGGGCCATGCACTTCTCCTGTGCTATTTTGCTGTAAATGTTACTTCCCCGTAGCATTAATTTTGATTAACGTGCTCTGGCAATATAAATCAGTTCTGAGTTGCAAACCTCTGATTTCATCATCAGGCCTTTCACAACCATTTAGTGTTGCAATTCATAGTGTGTGTTGGCTGTGGAAGAAAGGGGAGGGGATTGAAGCAGAGCGGCTCCTGCACCTGCCTTCTGGGAATACACCAGATAACTTCCAAAATGTGCATGCACAATGCTTAGAAATTATTGATCACATCTTTTAGAGTTGCTTCTCAAATTCATGCTGCCAATTCTGTGCCTATAAAGGAAGTTGCCCCCCCCCCACAGGAAGTTCTACCACAGGTTTCATTTGTCTACTCGTGCAAGCTGTTGCATAAACTCTTGCACAAAAAGAAAAGCATCTTGAGATTTGATTGCACGTTTTTTTTGGAACTGTGGAAAGCAGGCATTCCAGGAACGCAAGGCATACGGATGAAAGAAAGGTCATCTTAGGACCCAACCAGTGGACTTGAAAGTGACATTGACGCTGACAAACTTCCTTTTTTTTTCTGGTGGAAGAAACTGTGTTTCATTTCTTTAAAACTGGGACATCACTGAAAGCATTGGTGTGAAATTTCTTTTGCTCTTTTTTCACCTACTATAGACCTGTCTAGCACCCAGAAGCTTTCACAATGCTGCAGCATCCTCTACAGACCCCTGAGTCACCCTGTGGCAATAGCCATTTTGCTTCCATTGCTGCTGTACTTTGCTTGACTGCCTTCTCCTTTCCCAGTAACCAAAGAAACTAGTCTCTTATGGTCCAATCTGATGGGTTGTTTATGCCACCAGAATGAGCATTCTGGCAGCACAGAAAGCTCTATGGCTGTTGCAAAACCAACAGTGACAGAGTGCTCAGCCTGCCCTCTGTAATAAGCAGAGGGAAGCTGGGTTAGCATGATGATGGACCCTGGACTCCTGCCACAGATGGTAAGACCACATAGCAGTTGGGAGGTTGGTGGGGAGGGATAGAATAGGGTGGGGAGCAGTGGCTTAGCCAGAGGGGGTGCAAAGCACTGCGTTTTGCTCATCCCACCCTGAATGGCTCTGAAAGGGAGAGGGAGGGGCCACTTGCATTCTGCAGTGAGGCTCCCTGCAAAACTTTGCACCCCCTCTAGCTACACAGCTGCTTCCTGCTCCTCCCCTCCCTGTTCCACTCTCCCCCCCCACCTCCTGTCTGCCTCCACGCACTAGTGTGCACTGGGGCTCATTGGGAGGCTGCTTGCAGAGGCTAGTTCACACAACATTGCATGTTGTGATGTGCATAAAGCATGCTGTGCTGCTGCAGCATGATTTCCAGAAGCTCAGCAGCCTATTAGGTTTGGGCTGTCAATCACTCTATCAATGGAAAATATACTGGAACAGTAAGCAGGGGGCAGGGGGGCAGTCCTCCCTGGGTACTAGGCTGGAAGGGGGTGGCATGTGAAGCCCAGCCAAGATGGCAGTGGCAGAAGCAGCAGCAACAGCTGTGGCCTCAGGTTTGTAGAGCAATGATCGTGACCCACCAACTGGTGTAAAACTTCCCCTGTCCCTTTAAGAGGCGGGGGAAGGGGTGGTAGTGACGCGACCCCCAGGATCCCCAGGATCACGCCGCTAACTGGGGTGAAAGGGGGCTGTTTTTACTTATTGAGGGCTGCTGGCAACTGCAGGAGTTGCCGGGAGCCCTGAGCAGCCCTCCGCAGGGCTCCCCGATGCTTAGAATGTTGATGTAGAACGTTAGAATGTTGAGAAAAACCTGTCGCTAAGCACATCCTGGTTGCTTGGCGACCAGTTTTCTTAACATTCGACATCAACATTCTAAGCATCGGGGAGCTGTGTGGAGGGCTGCTTGGGGCTCCACAGCTGCCAGCAGCCCTCAGTAAGTAAAAATAGCCCCCTTTCGCCCCCATTAGCGATGCGATCCTGGGGATCACGCTACTGCCCTAGCCCCTCCTCCCAAAATACTTACTTAGCTCTCCATAGAAAAAGGGTCTCCATAGAAAAAGGAATGGGGTGGCAGTGAGACTGCAAAGTGTACTAATGTTTAGGTGGCTTTATACTCTCTCTACCAGCCCTGTTCCTTCTCCTCTGGAGGCTCAACGAAAGCCTCCAAAGAAGACCATTTATGTTTGGAACATCTAACATATTTTAAATATACTAAATAATGTGCATTTTTATTTTATCTCAGTCAAATTATTTTCATCATCATCATCATCATCATCATCATCATCATCATCATCATCAGTATTTATATACCGCTTTTCAACTAGAAGTTCACAAAGCGGTTTACAGAGAAAAATCAAACAACTAATGGCTCCCTGTCCCAAAAGGGCTCACAATTGAAAAAGATGCAACACCAGCAGACAGCCACTAGAAAAGACACTGCTGGGGTGAGGAGGGCCAGTTACTCTCCCCCCTGCTAAAAAGAGGAGCACCCACTTGAAAGAGTGCCTCTTACCCAGTTAGCAGGGGTTACAAATGCAGCATAGCCTTGCAGAATTATGTGACTACTCAACAGTTGAGCATAACTAGCCTTGACGAGCTCTGTATGATTGGTAGTATTTCAATGATTGAAGTCCCCCTCCTTTTTCCCATTTGGAGAGGCAACAAGGTACTCCAAAGAGATCCTATTGATTGGTTCAAGGTCAGCTGTCAGCTAAGCATTACAGGATCAGTCATCATTGTCACTATCACCCACAACCTGACTCGGGCAAGGTGACTGACATTTTCTGCCCCAGACAGACCTTGCATCTCCTCACACCTTACAAGGGAGTTGATCTTTAAACCAGACTGCTGAAAATGAAATCAAGGCACATTGCCCATGTGGAGAAGATCAGGCTTCAAAAACAGCCTCCGGCATTTATTATGATGATCCTCCACCTCCAGTGTCAAAGGAGAACCAGCCCCTGCAGGCTTCAGGGTCAGAAACACACAGAGTAGGCTGTAACACAGAGGCTCAGAGATGGATGAACCATTAGTAGAAGCAGAGATAAGAACATAAGAACAGCCCCACTGGATCAGGCCATAGGCCCATCTAGTCCAGCTTCCTGTATCTCACAGCGGCCCACCAAATGCCCCAGGGAGCACACCAGATAACAAGAGACCTGCATCCTGGTGCCCTCCCTTGCACTGGCGTTCTAACATAGCCCATTTCTAAAATCAGGAGGTTGCACATACACATCATGGTTTGTAACCCATAATGGATTTTTTCTCCAGAAACTTGTTCAATCCCTTTTAAAGGTATCTAGGCCGGATGCTGTCACCACATCCTGTGGCAAAGAGTTCCACAGACCGACCACACGCTGACTAAAGAAATATTTTCTTTTGTCTGTCCTAACCCTCCCAACACTCAATTTTAGTGGATGTCCCCTGGTTCTGGTGTTATGTGAGAGTGTAAAGAGCATCTCTCTATCCACTCTGTCCACCCCCTGCGTAATTTTGTATGTCTCAATCATGTCCCCCCTCAGGCGCCTCTTTTCTAGACTGAAGAGGCCCAAGCGCCGTAGCCTTTCCTCATAAGGAAGGTGCCCCAACCCCGTAATCATCTTAGTTGCTCTCTTTTGCACCTTTTCCATTTCCACTATGTCCTTTTTGTTCCTCATGACAAAGGAATTCTAATGGATTTCAAAATGACTCTTGCTACACTTGACCATAATATTCTTCTGAATTCTCTGTATTGCACGTTAGGGGCCCTGCTCTGCAGTGGTTTCACTCCCACTTTGTGGGACAGTTCTAGCAGTTGGTGCTTGGACCCTATTGCTTTTCTCTATAGAAATTACCCTACTGAACTTCAGAGGATTTGGCCTTGGTCCCCACTGTGTTAATCAGGTACATGTAATGGCAGGTGAGATCATTTGAGGCAGAGCCTCCTAGAGGAATTTTATCAGGGGGTACAAAGTTTCTTTTGGGCCCCTTCCCAAAGGGGAAGGGATTAAACAGAGCAGGGGAGGGAGATAACAAGGGTAGCAGCAGCTTGTGGTAGCAGCAGCAGCCATGAATCCAGCATCCTACATGGGCAGCAAGTGCAGTAAGTAAGATAAGAAAATATAAGATCCCAGGAAATTTCTAGGCCCACTTCTTTGGCTCCTGGTCCCCCTTTTTGATCCTGGGCCCAGGTACAAATTGCCCTCTTTACCCCCTCTAATGGACCCTGATTTGGGGGCTTGGAGTATGATGACTATTTTTTCTTTCTCCCCTGGTTTAGGTGTGATATGGTCCTCTACGAATAATGGCCTACATCTGGTAATTAACTGGTTAAAAGTGAATTAAGTAAATCCAGACAAGACAGAGCTTCTGGTACTGGATGGAACTATGAACCTGAATTGGGGGGTGGGGAGGGGGTTGGGTTATGCCTGTTCTTTTTGATAGAGTCTCATTTCCCATTAATGACTCACAATGTAAGAACGATCAGGTATGTGTTATTTCAACTTCTGCCGATGTATCATGTGTGCTGCTTTCTGGGGACAGCACGTTTGATGTCCAGGAAACCTCTCAACAGGGCTTGATTTACTGAACTATGATTGGAGTTGCCTTTAACAGTCCAAAAACTGCAACCAGTTCAGAATGCAGCAGAGTTCAGCTTTTGTCTAGAGCTGAATAGCAGGTTAAAATATCAGTTCCTGCTGGTTTCTACAGTGGCATCTGTTTCTGGGTCAAATTCAACTGCTTGTTTTGATTTTGAGAGTCTAAATCAGTATTTCTCAAACTGTGGGTCAGGACCCGCTGTGTGGATTGTAAACCAGTTTCAGGGGGGTCCATTCATTTCAATGTGTATTTTATTTTTAATATATTAGACTTGATGCTCCCATGGTATGTGACTGCATTTGGGGACATGTTACAGCTCTCTACTTTTAACAGGCTACTTTTCAACAATGAGGCTTACTCCCAGGTAAGTGTGGCTAGGATTGCAGCCTTTGGGAGGTTTGGGGATTTTTTTTTTTTTTAAACATATCAGCAATGGCTTGGAAGGGTTTGGAGGTGTTTTTTTTGTTGTTGTTGTTTTTAAACTTCTTGTAAATTTTTAATTTACTTATTTGATTTAAGAACATAAGAACATAAGAACAGCCCCACTGGATCAGGCCATAGGCCCATCTAATCCAGCTTCCTGTATCTCACAGCGGCCCACCAAATGCCCCAGGGAGCACACCAGATAACAAGAGACCTCATCCTGGTGCCCTCCCTTGCATCTGGCACTCTGATATATAGCCCATTTCTAAAATCAGGAGGTTACACATACACATCATGGCTTGTAACCCGTAATGGATTTTTCCTCCAGAAAATTGTCCAATCCCCTTCTAAAGGCATCCAGGCCAGATGCCATCACCACATCCTGCGGCAAGGAGTTCCACAGACCAACCACACACTGAGTAAAGAAATATTTTCTTTTGTCTATTCTAACTCTCCCAACACTCAATTTTAGTGGATGTCCCCTGGTTCTGGTGTTATGTGAGTGTAAAGAGCATCTCTCTATCCACTCTGTCCATCCCCTGCATATGTTGT
Source organism: Tiliqua scincoides (assembly GCF_035046505.1). NCBI lineage: Eukaryota > Metazoa > Chordata > Lepidosauria > Squamata > Scincidae > Tiliqua > Tiliqua scincoides. Next base: position 7,596,508 of record NC_089821.1, on the reverse strand, counting down.
ATGGAGGTTGTTAAAAGTTTCCTGCTTGATGATGTCACTTCTGGGTCACTTACACTTACAGGTTCATGACATCACTTCCAGTGGGTCCTGTCAAATTGTCATTCTAAAAAGTAGGTCCTGGTTCTAAAAGGTTTGGGAACCACTGGTCTAAATAGACTCAAACTCCACATGGCTTATTGGCTCTGTGATAAGGTCAAGTTCTCCTGGTTGCACCTTTATGTGAGTGCGCAACAAAATTCAAGGACAGCATGTGATCCTGTCTGAACATCCCTCCCTACTCTGTCGTTGCTTGATTGAAGTTTCTATATCTCAGGAAGCCCTGTCAGATTCTGGTACACGCTGGCTAGACTGTGTCTGAGTTGGTGAGACACGCCAACTGTGTGTGGTCTAATTGGTGGGTTTACAGTTTTAGTTTCCCTCTCCTCCGCTTATCCTTCTGTCCTAGATGTGGCTGGCTGGAGGAATCAAAACTGTCCGAGTGAAGTAGACCCAAATATCACAGAAGATCATGGCTCCTTTGTGACTGTTTCACAGCCATGGTACTCAGTCAGGGATTTATGCTAAACAGAACAAAATGGGTCCTTCTTGTTGTGCTTTCGTCCTCATCCAAAAATGAATGCACACCCCTATACCATAACTGCAGTGTTTGTAAATCTGATGAACTTAACTGATCTTATCTCTTATCAATCAGAATTTATTTTCCCACCCTGGTTGACACTGATTCTCCAGTGATGTGGGCCTTCCTGCTTAGAATGAATCATTGAAGAATTTAGCTTGGGAGATTGCACTGTGATGCTGGGGACATTCAGTGGTGTAGCTAGAGGGGGTACAAAGCAGTAAGTTTTGCAGAGCTCTTCATTGCAGCATGTAGTCAAGCAGCCTCTCCCCCTCTCCTTCAGAGCCATTCCAGGTGGTGGGAGCAAAATGGAAGCAAATTCCTGGAATGGCAAAATTTAGTGCTTTGCATGCTCTCTAGCTACACCACTAGGGACAGTGCAAAAGCCAGGAGCCATGATCTATCTTGGTGAAGTCTTCTGATAATTGGAAAGGTACGGTGGAAAACTTCATTATGTGCTGACTCGATGTTCTGAGGCAAACCACAGTTCCCAGACCCCTTGTTCCTTTCCACCTCAGAGTCTACTGAGAGCGCATGATGGAAACTGTAATTTGAGCTGAATACTGAAACCACAGTTGAAGCTGAGAAAGGAAGAATACTGTATAAAACTTTTCTAGGTTTTCATACCTCTTTTGTGGGAGGGGAGAGAATATTTTGAGGAAATTTTCTTTTCCTCTGACTCCTACAATTTTACAATGAAATTTGAAACTAGTAAGAATTCACCTACATCTCTTAAGCGCATTGATTGTTCGCATTGGCACATTTTCCCCAGCAAATTTAGCAGAGCTTTCTTCCTTCAGCGGTGCTTATTTCTAAGAGCCCTTGTTAATTAATGAAGGGACAAGGAACTATTCAACCAGCAGAGGCTGCTAGTGCCACACTTGTTGTGATGTTGTTGGCAGGAGAAATTCGTGTCCAGCCAAAGTGCCTACGAACAAAACCACAAAAAGCCACAGCACATATCTTGACAAGCATTATAGGAATAGGGTATGTCAGTGTTTCTCAACACTTGTCCCCCCTACTGTACCACTTCACATATCCATCTATTGGAAGTACCACCAGAAGTAACTGGTGATGATGTCATCGCCTGTTACTTCCAGCTTGGGAGGCCGGACAAACACCAGTGAGAGGCTCAGGGTAGACAGAAAGCATTTTTCAAGCATGTGAAAAGTGCACGCTGGAATTCTGCCTGCTGAGCTGAGCCTCTTATTGCTGCTTGTTGCGACGTATTGCTGGTCTCACCGCCATAAGGCAGGGGTCTGGGAGTCCCTTGAGTACCACCTGATACCACCTCAAGGACCACCAATGGTAGAAGTAAATTTACAAGTACAATGGTATAAGTGTTGTACAAGTAAATTTATAAGTACATATACAAGTTCCACCGGTTAAAAAATGCTGGTGTATGGTGTTCCAAAGGATGTTAACCATTGAGAGCTACTCCTCGCCCTCTCCTGCGAGTGATCTGGTTGTGATCAGAAGTGAAAGTGAAGACATGCCTTGTTAACAGTGAACGGGCAAATGTCTGAAATGGACATGTTGCACAACAAGGGGAGTTTGACATGCCTGGATCTTCAACCGAGCATTGGTGAAGCTGGCTGCGCTCTGGTTTCTCAAACAGAAAATAATTTTCTCCGGCAGAACTGCTGTCGACACACAACTCCCACACAAACAGAAGGAAACATTGCCAAAGGTGCATCACCCTTTCTTTCACACGGTGTTCAGGACTATCTGAAGCCGAACAGCAGTTGTTTTTCCTTGCCCTGTAATGCATATAAATCAAGTTTGGGAAGAGGTTCCAGGAGTCGACCCTATTTATCAACTGAGCACACATTTAATCAACCCGCTACATGTTTGGTCACATAAAATGACTTCAGTTCACAGCAGTTTGCTGCAGCAAAAACCCAATGAGGGAAATCTAATTTTAATGTATACATTACTGAAGCAATTTCCATGGAATTATTGGAATATATTGCTGGTATTCATTTGCATATTTTTAGATTGTGAGCCCTTTTGGGACAGGGAGCCATTTAGTTATTTGATTTTTCTCTGTAAACCGCTTTGTGAACTTTTAGTTGAAAAGCGGTATATAAATACTGTTAATAATGTTAATAATATATATTAACCCATTTTTGCCTGGCCCACAGGTGTACACATCTGGTCCCTTTTGGACATAAATGGCTTAATGCTCACTGATTTTAGTTACATGTTACACAGGCTCTGTGTAGATTCCGAGCCAACAGGTCCACCACTGATATGGTATTCTCCCTTAGACAACTGCAGGAGAAATGCAGGGAACAATGACAGCCACTCTTTATAGCCTTCATAGATCTCACAAAGGCTTTCGACCTGGTCAGCAGAGACGGCCTCTTCAAGATTCTCCCCAAGATCGGATGTCCACCCAGGCTCCTCAGCATCATCAGATCTTTCCACAAGGACATGAAGGGCACTGTTGTCTTCGATGGCTCCACATCAGACCCTTTTGACATCTGAAGCGGAGTGAAGCAGGGCTGTGTTCTTGCGCCAACCTTGTTTGGGATTTTCTTCGCTGTCCTGCTGAAGCAGGCCTTTGGAACTGCAACAGAAGGCATCGATCTCCGGACCAGATCAGACGGAAAGCTCTTCAATCTCTCCAGACTGAGAGCAAAATCCAAAGTCCAGCTGAAATGTCTGCGTGACTTCCTCTTTGCCGACGATGCAGCTGTCACTACCCACTCTGCCAAAGATCTCCAGCAGCTCATGGATCGTTTTAGCAAGGCCTGCCAAGATTTTGGACTGACAATCAGCCTGAAGAAAACACAGGTCATGGTTCAGAATGTGGACTCACCTCCCTGCATTACAATCTCTGTGCATGAACTGGAGGTTGTCCATGATTTTGTGTACCTTGGCTCAACGATCTCCGACACTCTTTCTCTCGATACCGAGCTAAACAAGCGCATCGGTAAAGCAGCTACCACGTTTTCCAGACTCACAAAGAGAGTCTGGTCCAACAAGAAGCTGACAGAATATACCAAGATTCAGGTCTACAGAGCTTGCGTCCTGAGTACATTTCTGTACTGCAGCGAGTCATGGACTCTTCACTCACAACAGGAGAGGAAACTGAACGCTTTCCACATGCGCTGTCTCTGACACATCCTTGGCATCACCTGGCAGGACAAAGTTCCAAACAACACAGTCCTGGAACGTGCTGGAATCCTTAGCATGTATTCACTGCTGAAACAGAGACGCCTGCGTTGGCTCGGTCATGTCGTGAGAATGGATGATGGCCGGATCCCAAAGGATCTCCTCTATGGAGAACTCGTGCAAGGAAAGCGCCCTACAGGACCACAGCTGCGATACAAGGACATCTGCAAGAGGGATCTGAAGGCCTTAGGGATGGACCTCAACAAGTGGGAAACCCTGGCCTCTGAGCGGCCCGCTTGGAGGCAGGCTGTGCAGCATGGCCTTTCCCAGTTTGAAGAGACACTTTGCCAACAGTCTGAGGCAAAGAGGCAAAGAAGGAAGGCCCATAGCCAGGGAGACAGACCAGGGACACACTGCACTTGCTCCCAGTGTGGAAGGGGTTGTCACTCCCGGATTGGCCTTTTCAGCCACACTAGACGCTGTGCCAGAACCACTTTTCAGAGCGCGATACCATAGTCTTTCGAGACTGAAGGTTGCCAATACATACACAGGCTCTGTGTAGACATTCATCACCAGTGTTCCAATCATGTGGGGCATCCAATGACAAGGCCGGAGCCCTACCTATATGTAATGCAGGGTGTAAGATGAGGCGTGTATCTGTCCAATTCCTATAATTCTTCACCCGCAATACAGGAGTGATGTGAACAGATCAGGCCTCTGTGTGTTCCAATGAACATGAGTGCTTCCCACATTGCATCAGATGATGGCCTCTCTTATACCGAGTCAGATTAGCAGTCTATCTCACTCAGTAAAGCCAGTTGCTCTCCATGGTGCAAATAAGTGTCTGTTTTTCCTAGTCCTACCTGGAGACGTCAGGAATGGAACCTAAGGAATTCCATGTGCAAAGCATGAACTCTGTCACTGAATGATGGCCACTGTCTGAAATCATGAGTCTTATGGGGGGGGGGTCGTGCATATGTGTTTCAATCAATGCCGCACCGGTTTCAAGACTCATCAGAATCTTACATGGCCCCAGGGTTGGCCCAAGGCCTCCTGCCCCTGTGATGGCATTCCAAAAGCTGCCCCCTTAACCCGATGATTGCCAGCGTCTGCTCTTCCTATTCCCCAGTGTTCTAGCTCAACACTCTCACGCCCTCCACATTTCTTCTTCCTCTCTGTCGCCCTCTTTGTTTTCCAATCCAGGGATCAGCAGAGGTAACAATGGAGAACAAAGTTATGCACCCCCTACCTGCTGCCTGAGGCTACAATTTAAGCTGGCCTTATTGATGGACCAGCCCAGAGTGACCCAAAAAGTGAGAATGCCCCATATACAGCAACAACTTATGGTACATGCTTTACAGCTCCACCTACAGAAGGACAACAGCCTTATGCAGGCATAATACGTATTTTGATTGGTGTCCCTGCAGCTTGAACCGACTTCTTCTCCTCTTCTTGGACACGTGGTAGCCAAGGAACAAGCACTCAAGTGGTCTTCTACATGGTTAACGGGATGTACTGTGCCAGGATAGGGATTCTTTAACTGGGTTGGACCGGTGTAAGTGATAAGGGACTTTCAAATGTTCACCTAACACGAGGGGAGCCAAATGCTTTTTGGCAGGCTCTGCAAAGAGTTAGCAACATTTAAACGGCCTCTCAGGTGCAAGATGATGTTGTGCCATAGGGCTTACACTGCATTATTACAGGCTATTAACTCAGGTTCATTGTGGAGTTAAGCGCCAGAAAGCCGAAACGGCTCCCTGTAATCTGAGCCGTAAACTGAATGTAACCGATTCTCTTGCACCTGGTCCTGTAACCACGAGAGGGTTTTTCATCTAAGACTCACTTAAACTTCAAAGCTCCACTTTCTAGCAAAGAAATGGTGCATTGCCCATCAGTTCCTTTTTGTGTTGGGCCTGAAGTGTCTATTACCCAATTCACCCCACCTGTGCCTTGCAATCTTACCCTTGAACTCAGAGACACCGTTTTTCTTCTCCTGCCAAGAGGTCATACACCTGTCAATCTTCTTCATCATCTATGGCAGTGATTTTCAACCTTTTTCATCACAGGGCACACTGACAAGGTACTAAAATTGTCAAGGCACACCATCACTTTTTTGCCAAGGCACACTAAGCTGTTAGTGGGGAGCTCACATCCCCCAATGGCCCTACTAATAAATGACCTTCCCCCAAACTCCTGTGGCACACCTGCAGACCATTCACGGCACACCAGTGTGCCACAGCACAGTGGTTGAAAATGGCTGATCTATGGAAAGAAAGTGAACTATTTCTCACTTCCCCAACCTGATTTATTATTTACAGAAGTTTATACCCAGCCTTTCTACCCGCTAAGGGCACTCAAGATGGCTTACAAATAAAAAAAAAGCAGTACTAAAAACATTGAGATATGATAAAAACACTGAAACACAATAAACCTGAATCATGACAAAAATACTTCATAAAAAGGTACCAGTCCCCTCTGGTGTCAAGATTATAAAACTTCCCTGAAAGTCCCTGAAAAGGACTTCAGACCCTGTCAAAAGGATTCTGTTCTCAATTCCAGGGGGAGGGAATTCCACAAGCAGGGCACCACCACTGAGAAGGCCCTATTTCTTCCTGCCATAACTACCCCATATCTCCCCCAAATCTCATCTCCTCAACATAGTTTATCTTCATGGCTGAGGAGAGATGATGACAATATATAATAGGTTCTACCCAGCTCACTAAGTTGTCCAAGCAAAGTAGCGGTATTGAAACGTCTTCAATTCCACATAGCAATGAGAATAACAGCCCATTCTTCTTGGGTTCATACACTGGTGGAACGAGGGTTCCTCCAGTGCAGACTGCCTTATGGCAGTGGCAAAGAACTCTCTGGAGGTGCCTGGAGTCATGTGCTACTGAAGCACTGGCAGGGAGACCAGAGACTTCCCTTGCACTGGTGGATCTGTAGAGACCCGCCAGCACAGGAAGGATGGTGGGGGAGGGGATGGGACTGCGGGGCAGAATGGTGTGAGGGAGGGCAAAATGAAGGCAGAACGGGGCCAGGAGGAGAGGGCATCATGTCTGGGAAGGAGGCAGGTTCAGCAGCAACGGTGGCCACCAAATTTAAACCATGTTCCTGGACCTGTTTCTGTGGCACAAGTACACAGAGAGCTGCACCAGCAATTTTGCTGGCGCAAGTTCGAATAGACCAATCCACACCCTGGGAGGAGACCTCTGTGACTGTCCCCCCCAAGTGAATGCAGCATAGCCATTTTGTCATCACTGCATTGGCCAGGGAGGGGGGATAGGATTGATCTGTCAGCAACCTGAAAATCGAATACTTTGGATTGACTGGCTTGGGGATCACAATATGAACATAAGAACATAAGAACAGCCCCACTGGATCAGGCCATAGGCCCATCTAGTCCAGCTTCCTGTAACTCACAGCGGCCCACCAAATGCCCCAGGGAGCACACCAGATAACAAGAGACCTCATCCTGGTGCCCTCCCCTACATCTGGCATTCTGACTTAACCCATTTCTAAAATCAGGAGGTTGCGCATACACATCATGGCTTGTACCCCATAATGGATTTTTCCTCCAGAAACTCATCCAATCCCCTTTTAAAGGCGTCTAGCCTAGACGCCAGCACCACATCCTGTGGCAAGGAGTTCCACAGACCGACCACACGCTGAGAAAAGAAATATTTTCTTTTGTCTGTCCTAACCCGCCCAACACTCAATTTTAGTGGATGTCCCCTGGTTCTGGTATTATGTGAGAGTGTAAAGAGCATCTCCCTATCCACTCTGTCCATTCCCTGCATAATTTTGTATGTCTCAATCATGTCCCCCCTCAAGCGTCTCTTTTCTAGGCTGAAGAGGCCCAAACGCCATAGCCTTTCCTCATAAGGAAGGTGCCCCAGCCCCGTAATCATCTTAGTCGCTCTCTTTTGCACCTTTTCCATTTCCACTATGTCTTTTTTGAGATGCGGCGACCAGAACTAAACACAATACTCCAGGTGTGGCCTTACCATAGATTTGTACAACGGCATTATAATACTAGCCGTTTTGTTCTCAATACCCTTCCTAATGATCCCAAGCATAGAATTGGCCTTCTTCACTGCCGCCGCACATTGGGTTGACACTTTCATCTACCTGTCCACCACCACCCCAAGATCTCTCTCCTGATCTGTCACAGACAGCTCAGAACCCATCAGCCTATATCTAAAGTTTTGATTTTTTGCCCCAATGTGCATGACTTTACACTTACTGACATTGAAGTGCATCTGCCATTTTGCTGCCCATTCTGCCAGTCTGGAGAGATCCTTCTGGAGCTCCTCACAATCACTTCTGGTCTTCACCACACGCAAAAGTTTGGTGTCGTCTGCAAACTTAGCCACTTCACTGCTCAACCCTGTCTCCAGGTCATTTATGAAGAGGTTGAAAAGCACCGGTCCCAGGACAGATCCTTGGGGCACACCGCTTTTCACCTCTCTCCATTGTGAAAATTGCCCATTGACACCCACTCTCTGCTTCCTGGCCTCCAACCAGTTCTCAATCCACGAGAGGACCTGTCCTCTAATTCCCTGATTGTAGAGTTTTTTCAGTAGCCTTTGGTGAGGGACCGTGTCAAATGCCTTCTGAAAGTCCAGATATATAATGTCCACGGGTTCTCCCGCATCCACATGCCTGTTGACCTTTTCAAAGAATTCTATAAGGTTCGTGAGGCAAGACTTACCCTTACAGAAGCCATGCTGACTCTCCCTCAGCAAGGCCTGTTCGTCTATGTGTTTTGAGATCCTATCTTTGATGAGGCATTCCACCATCTTACCCGGTATGGATGTTAGGCTGACCGGCCTGAGGTTGGGACGAAGTCTGATCGTCCCCGGAAGTCTCCCCACGGTCCTCCTTTGGCTGCCTGCGCTTCTCCAGGTCAGCCACCAAAGCTTCAAGGGAGCGGACGCTTTCCCTGAGAGCCTGGAGCTCCTTGCACCGAGGACACACCCATGACTTATGCCCCAGAGGCATATAATCATACATGTGGCACTCGATGCAGAACACTGGATAGCCCCCACCCTGCTGCTGGCTGTCTGACTGCATAGCTTTTTTGTTGTTGTTGTTGTTTTATTTAGGGGTCCTTTTAAAAACCGTACACTGGATAGCAGCCCTTTTCTCAAGGGAAGAGGAAGGGCAGTGTATGGGGCCCTGGCCTCCTCGCCCTGCTGCTGGACTCGCCCAGATGCTAAACTCTTGTGCCTTACCTGGCACTTAGTTCCCGAGGCACTGGGTTCCCAGAGGCCACACGCGTCTGCAGAGAGCCTCACGCGATGGCCCACCTAGCTTTATACTCCTGGCTGGCTCCTTCTCCCTCCTTCCTTCCTGATTGAAAGGGGGCTGGCCTTCCCAGGTGAGTTTACAAAAGCTCAGGAAGGCAAACGGCTGCTGATGGGCGTGACCTACTCTGCAGGCTCCTGAATGGTCTGCTTGGATTAGCCTACTGGGGCTCTTAATGGGTTGGGAATTGGCCCTTCCCCTCCTAGTTCTGTTCTCTTAGGCTGGACTGTTTTTGTAACCTCAAGCTAGTTTTTATTTGGGTTTGTTTAATTATTTATTGCTCTCTAGATCCTGTGTCCCAATTTACTGACCTGTTTAGGTTATGTTCTAACTTAGATTAGGTTTAACCTGGGTTAAGTATAGGTTTAATTTAAACAAGTAGAAAAACCTGCTTTCCACTTTATCCTCCTCCCTTCCTTCGATTAGGTGCTACCTTAGGTGCAGCTAACTTTCAACTTTGATTTAAATGCCTGACCCTTGGGCTCTTGCTCACGAGTAGGACTCTGCTCTTACTCACGAGTAGGACTCTGCTCCTGCTCAGAGTAGACCTATGTACCTCCCTTAGGTGCTAACTTTAAATTTTGATTTAAGGTTGCTTTAAAGGTAAGGTTAAGGTTAGAAGACAGGGAGTTAGAAAGACAAAGCGTTAGAATGAGTACACTTACCTCCTGCTCCTGCTCCTCCTCCTCTCCTTCTCCAAAACTCAGAGGTCTCCTTGCCTTCTCCTCGCCCAGATGCTAAACTCTTGTGCCTTACCTGGCACTTAGTTCCCGAGTACTTTGGATTGACTGACTTGGGGATCACAATATGAGTCTTTTGTCCTTCATCAATCAATCAACAAACCCAGGGGTGCTCAATCCCCAGCCCGGGGGCCACTTGCGGCCCTCAGGGGCTCCCAATCCAGCCCGTGGGGAGCCCCCAGTCTCCAATGAGCCTCTGGCCCTCCAGAGACTTGCTGGAGCCCGTGCTGCCTGTTCAACCTCTCACCTGAGCTGTGGGAAAAGGGCTCCCTCCACTACTTGCAGATTTTTGCGCAAGGGAGTGGTACCATTGCGAACCTTTGCCCTGGGCATGGGGCTGGGGAAATCCGCTGCTGAACACAATTGCCTTATGGAACTAAAAGTGGAACAAAAAGCGACCTTGCAGGACCGTAAGAGGGGTGGAAAGGTGGGATATAAATCCCTTAAATGAATGAATGAATGAATGAATTTCCTTAACTCAAAACTGACCTATGAGACTAATTGTTCCCAGAGCCAATGAGATGTTATTATGATACAGCATGGAACCAGTAAGGTGTTAATAAGAGTCAGCTCTCACTTCCATACATCATAATACAGTTACCCCTGCTAATTGGGTAAAGAGGCACTTTTTCAAGGGGTGCCACTCTTATATTTAGCAGGGGGAGAAGAACCAACCCTCTTCACCCCACCACAATGCTCAAACCAATAAGGGGCACACTTCGTATTTATTTATTATCGTACTATTAAGTTTGATTTTGTCATGGAGGGGAGGGACTGCAAAATCTTCTTTGACCCCAGTTAGCAGATAGATGCGTTAACTATGCCACTGGCTGGGGAGGGGAGGCGACATAGCAAGAGGGTGGTGAACTGCTGTGGGGAGGACATGAGTTTTTCCCTGATTTTCACTTTTTAAAAATCCCAGGTGTGACATCACTTCTGATTGTGACATCACTTCCGAGGCATCATTCTGAGCATAGCACAGGGCTACGTGATCATTAACTATGCCACTGGTCTGTGTATTCCCCCCCACCCCCCACCTCCAAAAAAAATCAGGAAAGGAGGAGGTGTGGGTTTTGTTTCTTTTGCATCCGGCACAATGAAGCAAATGATGGAATATCTGTTTGGCATCTGATAAGTAATTAACAAATGCATTTTTACTACATTTGGATTTCAAAACAGTAATTAAGGCTTTATCAAATGGCTTCATCTGAAAACAAAGCCAACCTTAGCATTTTATGACTATGGGAAATCCCAGTCCCATGAAAATAGCTGTGATAGATCTTCTCACTTTTGCAAGGGAATAATAATAATACTTCCAGCATGATCTGGTACGACTGTATTGGAATAAATTCCCTGCACAGAAGTTGTTTTAAACTGTTAATAATACTTTCAAATGAGCTTTTTGCTTTAAAAAAGGCATGCATAATTTAAAAATGTTAATCGATTACAAATGACTGGAGAGTTTGCAAACACTGTAATGCAACAACTAATATTGGGGAGATTTCTAGCCTCTAAATTTCAACATGCTACATTTCCTATATTGCTGGGAAGTAGTCCTAGAATTGCTATCATCATACCAGAGATTTCAGTGGGTTTGGATGAATATACTGCATACTGGTGTATGCAGTTTGTAGACTGCAATTTATGATTACCAGGGAGCTGAACTGAATCTGAGTGCCAACCAAAAAAACTAGCTGAAGAGTTCCCCCTCAAAACAAACCAGAACGGAACCCCAAACTGAAATCATCTGGATGCTTTGTACCTGAACTGAGCTGGGACCAAACCGCTAGGCACTAAGGTCCCAATCCTATCCAACTTTCCAGTGCCAGTGCAGCCATGCCAATGGGGCGTGTGCTCCATCCTGTGGTGGAGAGAGAGTCACAGAGGCCTCCTCAAGATATGGGAACATTTGTTCCCTGACCTTGGGGTTGCATTGCAGCTGCACTGGGGCTGGAAAGTTGGATAGGATTGGGCCCTAAATGTGGTGACCATCAACCCTGCCCCAATAGTAGCTCAGTTACTGCCACATCCTGAACCAGCCTCCATCTGAACTATATCCCCTAGGGCAGTGGTTCTCAAATGTTTTAGCACTGGGACCCACTTTTTAGAATGACCATCTGTTGGGACCCACAAGAAGTGATGTCATGAAACTGGAAGTAATGTCATGGCTGGAAGTGACATCATCAATTTAGGCTTCAAACCTAAGCCATGATCAGCCAAAGGTCCCATGACACAGTGCTCAATAAATAATAAATGCTGTTATTAAACAATAAATGCTGTTATTTTGTTATTTTGCGTAGCTTAGAATTCAAACATTCCAGCTTGGAAGTCAAAGCAGAATGCAAATTTGGACCCTTCTCCAACCAGGCATCCCCTCCCCCTTTCCAGCATCCCATCTTCCCACCTAGGCCTCTCTTCCACTGGGAGCCTGCTCTGCTCAGCAGCACTAATAATAATAATAATAATAATAATAATAATAATAATAATAATAATAATAATAATAATAATAATAATAATTTTATGCTCAACTGTCATAAAACTTATGTTTTATGACATAAAACTTATGCTCATAACTGTCATAAAAGTTATGCTCAACTTTCATAACTTCATAACTTCATGAACTTCATAACTTCATAACTCATAAAACTTATGCCATAAAACTTATGCTCATAACTGTCATAAAAGTTATGCTCAACTGTTGAGTAGTCACATAATTCTGCAAGGCTATGCTGCATTTGTAACCCCTGCTAACTGGGTAAGAGGCATTCTTTCAAGTGGGTGCTCCTCTTTTTAGCTGGGGGAGAGTAACTGGCCCTCCTCACCCCAGCAGTGTCTTTTCTAGTGGCTGTCTGCTGGTGTTGCATCTTTTTCGATTGTGAGCCCTTTTGGGACAGGGAGCCATTTAGTTATTTGATTTTTCTCTGTAAACCGCTTTGTGAACTTTTAGTTGAAAAGCGGTATATAAATACTGTTAATAACAACAACAACAACAACAACAACTTTATTTTTACCCTGACTTCTCCCCGAAGGGACTCAAGGCGGCTTACAACAGGTTAAAACAGATTAAAAACATAATTTAAAAACAGATAAAAGCATATTAACACATATCATAAAAACAGTAGTCAGATAAAAAAGTAGTAAAAAGGTAAAAAGAGCATAGAGCAGCAAGTCATAAAAGAATCAGGCCTGTAAAAAATTAAAGGATGTTGAAAAGATGTTAAAAAGGTCGAGAACTCAGAAGGCTTGTTTAAACAGAAGGGTCTTCAGGCCTCACCGAAAAGTCTCATAAGAACATAAGAACAGCCCCACTGGATCAGGCCAAAGGCCCATCTAGTCCAGCTTCCTGCATCTCACAGTGGCCCACCAAATGCCCCAGGGAGCACACCAGATAACAAGAGACCTGCAAGGTCTCCTGGGAATTGTAGTTAAGAACATAAGAACAGCCCCACTGGATCAGGCCATAGGCCCATCTAGTCCAGCTTTCTGTATCTCACAGTGGCCCACCAAATGCCCCAGGGAGCACACCAGATAACAAGAAGACCTGCAAGGCCTCCTGGGAATTGTAGTTTAAGAACATAAGAACAGCCCCACTGGATCAGGCCATAGGCCCATCTAGTCCAGCTTCCTGTATCTCACAGCGGCCCACCAAATGCCCCAGGGAGCACACCAGATAACAAGAGAACTGCAAGGCTTCCTGGGAATTGTAGTTAAGAACATAAGAACAGCCCCACTGGATCAGGCCATAGGCCCATCTAGTCCAGCTTCCTGTATCTCACAGTGGCCCACCAAATGCCCCAGGGAGCACACCAGATAACAAGAAGACCTGCAAGGCCTCCTGGGAATTGTAGTTTAAGAACATAAGAACAGCCCCACTGGATCAGGCCATAGGCCCATCTAGTCCAGCTTCCTGTATCTCACAGCGGCCCACCAAATGCCCCAGGGAGCACACCAGATAACAAGAGAACTGCAAGGCTTCCTGGGAATTGTAGTTAAGAACATAAGAACAGCCCCACTGGATCAGGCCATAGGCCCATCTAGTCCAGCTTTCTGTATCTCACAGTGGCCCACCAAATGCCCCAGGGAGCACACCAGATAACAAGGGACCTGCAAGGCTTCCTGGGAATTGTAGTTAAGAACATAAGAACAGCCTCACTGGATCAGGCCATAGGCCCATCTAGTCCAGCTTCCTGTATCTGACAGCGGCCCACCAAATGCCCCAGGGAGCACAACAGGTAACAAGAGACCTGCAAGGCTTCCTGGGAATTGTAGTTAAGAACATAAGAACAGCCCCACTGGATCAGGCCAAAGGCCCATCTAGTCCAGCTTCCTGTATCTCACAGTGGCCCACCAAATGCCCCAGGGAGCACAACAGGTGACAAGATACCTCATCCTGTTGCCCTCCCCTGCATCTGGCATTCTGACATAACCCATTTCTAAAATCAGGAGGTTGCACATACACATCATGGCTTGTACCCCGTAATGGATTTTTCCTCCAGAAACTTGTCCAATCCCCTTTTAAAGGCATCCAGGCTAGACGCCATCACCACATCCTGTGGCAAGGAGTTCAACAGACCAACCACACGCTGAGAGGGAGCAGTTCTTAAATCAAGGGGAAGGGAATTCCATAGTGTTGGTGCCACTACTGAGAAGGCCCTATTTCTAGCCGCCGCCCCACGTACCTCCTTAGGCGGCAGCACTTGTAAAAAGTCCTTCTCTGATGACCTAAGAGGATGAACCGGATTGTACGGAAGTAGGCAATCTCTAAGATACCCTGGCCCAGAGCAGTATAGGGCCTGTATTTTATACAGGTATAGTATATCCTGTATTTTCAGCTCTGCATTTTCAGTGGCAGCTGAGCTAGATGCTATGCGACCCGCCTGAAATTGGCTCACAACCCACCTAGTGGGTCTCGAACCACAGTTTGAGAAACGCTACGCTAGAGGTAAGCCAGTAGCTCTCAGGAAAGGCACCCTAAGGGGCTGGGTCAGTGCAGGGCATTTGTACAAGCCAAGGGAGTCCACCTCAAGTTTCACTAAGTGAAGATTAACCACAGTGGACCCTCAAAACGTACTCACCCAGCACGATCTTCCCCCATCCCCCTAAATGTTAAATAAGCCTCTCTGACAGCATCAAATCTGAGCCTCCACATCTCTGTGGGACTCTTCTTCCCTTAATATGTCATTCCTTTCATCCTTTGACATGGAACCTCTTCCGTGGAACAGGGGCAAGAGGGTTGACATGGCTATAATAATCTTTTCCAAATACTTTCCATAAGATAATATGATGACATGAACCACAACAATAAGTTAAAAAAAGAATCAGTGCTGAGCATTAAAACATTAATTTTAACATTAAAAACTAAAACATTAAAAACATTAAAACAAAGCAAAGCAGAACCCAACACACATCAGTGAGCCGTGGTGGGGGGGATGACAAATTAGTTCAGAGAAGCAGTCAAGCCACAGCAGTATTGCAGAGGTGGAAAGGGCAAACATCCACCCATCAAACAAATGCCAGATGACACAGTTATGTTTTGAGATCTCGCTGAAAAGCCATGAGGGAGGGAGTAGTTCTTAATTGCCCTGGAAGGGGATTCCATAATTGTGGTGCCACTGCGGAGAAGGCTCGCTTCTGAATAGCCATCTCTCTGACTGGTAACAGAGGCAGCACTTGAAGGAGAGCCCCTTCAGATGACCTGAGAGGGTGGGCTAGAATGTGTGGGAGAAGGTATTGAGAAGGTGTTAAGTTAAACATGTCATTCAACTTTCCCACTGAACTCAGTGGGCCTAACAGTACATTTTTATTCAGGAGTCCCATTACATTCAGTGACATTCATTCCCAGATAAGTATGTTTAGGGTTAGAGCCTCAAACCAGGATTAATTTTGGATGGCTCATACCTGAATATTCTACACCTTCTGTGTTTGTATATTTGATGGCCTGGTCCTACTAGGGCTGGCCTGCATGGTGCAGAGATTCACATCCCACAGGCCAGCTGGGGACCAGACCAGCCAGGAGAGGTAAGAAATTTTTTAATTACCTCCTCCTCTCTTCCCTTGTCCGCTATGGGCCTATTCAGATCTACACCCACTCTTTTGCTGGCATAGATCTGTTAGGATGAAGGGAGCTTGTGAGACCAGGAATGGGGACTCCAGATCCTGTGGGCAGCACTGCCACTAAGAGCCCCACCCTGCTCCAACCCACCCTTTGCCCAGCCCCATCCTTGCCCTGACCCACCCCTGCTGCCAACTTACCTTTGCCAACAGCTGGTCTGTAGCCTGCCAAGGCTGATGTGGGGCTTGCTTGCTTACCACGCCATTGGGAGCAGGCCACAGACTGTTGGAGCCGCGACAGTGATGGCAAGCCCACATGATACCACGGTGAACCATGAGATCCACCAGCATATCACACAGATAGGATTAGGCTGCCAAAAAATGTAAGTAGAAATCACTATACAAGCAGACATCTAATAGTAATTTTCATGCCAATTGCTGCCCTTTAATAAACCAATACTGCTGCAGTTCATATACAAGCCAGTATTTTAAACAGACCCAACAGGTGAAAAGTAGATTTTTTTTGTGGTAATCCATCACCAACACAATTATTTTCCCCAAACCCAGCTGCTCAAGATTTTAATTCTGGCAGGATTATTTCAGTATAAATACACACACACACACACACACACACACCAAAAAAATGTGGGACTCTGCTTAAAGATTTTTTTGGCTTTACAGATTAAGTAATCATGGCTGCATCATAATTCATATCGCCTGGGGAGGTGAGTAGGATTTTATAAAAGTAAATAATTTTATGGTAGTGCTATGCAATTTATGCTTATCAAACACAGACACACATCACATGCCGAGAACATCAGTCAGACACATTTCGTACTGTGGGTTCTATTATAAGAAGAGGCATTAGTGCTCAATTAGACCAAAATTAGTCCTGCAGCCGATTTTCCCAGCAGACTCTGGAATCTTCAGTTCTCTGTTTATTTGCTGGATCATTTATCTCCTTTATCAATTAAAAACTGCAGAGCTCATTAAAGTAAAATGAAAACAATGTGCCCATTATGGACATCTACTACTCCCACCTCCACCTGGCATTTATTGTGTACATTTCAAAAATTCAGCATTTCACATATACTATTTCAATAACCCCCCTGTAAGGTGAGACTGTGTTGCTAAACCCATGTTGAATGACTGGGGGAGAGCATGACTTATCCAGTGACATTGCTAAGGGGGAGAAGCACTATGTTTGGCAGGAGCTTCATTGCAGTGTGCGAGCACCCCCTCCCCCTTTAGAGCCCTCACCAAAGGCTGCTGAGGAAATTCCACAGTCAGGGGATTAGAGAGTAGGTCCTCTCATGGATTAGGAACTGGTTGAAGACCAGGAAGCAGAGAGTGGGTGTCAATGGGCAATTTTCACAATGGAGAGAGGTGAAAAGCGTTGTTCCCCAAGGATCTGTCCTGGGACCCGTGCTTTCCATCATGTTCATAAGTGACCTGGAGACAGGGTTGAGCAGTGAGGTGGCAAAGTTTGCAGATGACACCAAACTTTTCCGAGTGGTGAAGGCCAGGAATGATTGTGAGGAGCTCCAGAAGGATTTCTCCAAACCGGCAGAATGGTCAGCAAAATGGCAGGTGTGTTTCAATGTAAGTAAATGTAAAGTCTTGCACATTGGGGCATAGAATCAAAACTTCACATACAGGCTAATGGGTTCTGAGCTGACTGTGACAGATCAGGAGAGAGATCTTGGGGTGGTGGTGGACAGGTTGATGAAAGTGTCGACCCAATGTGCGGCAGCAGTGAAGAAGTGCAATTCCATGCTTGGGATCATTAGAAAAGGTATTGAGAATAAAACAGCTAATATTATAATGCCGTTGTACAAATCGATGGTAAGACCACACCGGGAGTATTGCGTCCAGTTCTGATCACCACAGCTCAAAAAGGACATAGTAGAAATGGAAAAGGTGCAAAAGAGAGCAACTAAAATGATTACAGGGCTGGGGCACCTCCCATACAAGGAAAGGTTACAGTGTTTGAGGCTCTTCAGTCTGGAAAAAAAGGTGCTTGAGGGGGGAAATCACTGAGGCATGCAAAATTATGCACAGGAAGGACAGACTGTATAGACAGATGCTGTTTTCCCTCTCACACAACACCAGAACCAGGGGACATCCACTAAAATTGAGTGTTGGGAGAGTTAGGACAGACAAAAGAAAATATTTCATTACACAGCATATGGTTGGTCTGTGGAACTCCTTGCCACAGGTTGTGATGATGGCATCTCACCTAGATGCCTTCGGAAGGGGATTGGACAAATTTCTGGCGGAAATGTCCATCATGGGTTACAAACCATAATGTGTATGTGCAACCTCCTGATTTTAGAAGTGTTACCTAAGAATACCAGGTGCAAGGAAGGGCATCAGGATGCAGGTCTCTTGTTAGCAGGTGTGCTCCCTGGGGCATTTGGTGGGCTGCTGTGAGATACAGGAAGCTGGACTAGATGGGCCTACGGCCTGATCCAGTGGGGCTGTTCTTATGTTCTTAGCCATTCCAGGGCGGGGGGAGCAAAACAGAGGCATCCCTGCAAAACGTCATGCTTTGCACCCCCTCTAGCTATGCCACTGGTCGTGTCTAAAGCCTAATGATGAGCTGAAACGTCCTGGTTTATTGCCCCTACACTACACCAAGTTGCAAACTCATTACATGATGTAAAAGGCCAAAAGAGCACCATTGTGAGAACTGCTGAGTTACTGCAGGTGCTCCCAGCCTCTGTGGGCAAGTAAATTAATGCCCAAGTTCATACATTACCCAGTGTGGTGATTCATTTCACACAGTGGAGGAGCAGGTGTGTTCCCTACACTCCACTATGCCAATGAAGTAATTTATGTGCTGGGTGGGTGCTCCTTGTCAAAATCATTCCAGAGGACGACCTATGCAATTTTGTCTTTTATTTTTTTTTAACAGACCTCATAGTTCATCAAGATGTTTCATTCACGGACATGGAATTGTAGCTTCCAGGTTTCTCTCCATTAGCCCAATGCGATCCGTGGATTGAGCTAAGAGATGTCGCGATCAGTGTAAGTCTGGGAACAATGCTGCTGAAATTGCTCTAACATGTTGTGGGCTGCAAATGAAAGCCATGTGTGGGCAACAGCAACTGTTGAACTGCCTCTGTTACACATTGCCACTGGTAAGTTGGGGGGGTGCAGAACAGGGTAGGATTGTGGACGGTTTGGAGCAGGGAGCTGGCTGAGCCAGGGGCAGGAGGAGGAGGAGGATCTCAGCAGCACAGACCAAGATCCTATCTCCCTTTTCCTGGCGCCCACCCCTGACTTTCACCAGACCTACACCATCTAAATTGCCAGCAGCCTATGGGGAGGGGAAAAACCTTTTACTTGCCTTTCCTGGGCTGTCTGGTGTCCTTCCTGCATATCATGAAGTGTGCACTCCAACAGTGGTGCTGTGGGCTGACGGGATACAGGATTGAGCTACAGGAGGACCTATACAGAGACATGGCAACTAGTACCAAGAAGACAATGATACGAGTGGGGTTCCCACCCCCATTGCCTCCCATCTCAGCAGGATGGGTGGCAGTGCCAAAGCACCTGGCAGTGGCAAGTTGGCAACCTTCAGTCTCGAAAGACTACGGTATCGCGCTCTGAAAGGTGGTTCTGGAACAGCGTCTAGTGTGGCTGAAAAGGCCAATTCGGGAGTGACAATCCCTTCCACACTGGGAGCAAGTGCAGTCTGTCCCTGGTCTGTCTCCCTGGCTATGGGCCTTCCTTCTTTGCCTCTTTGCCTCAGACTGTTGGCCAAGTGTCTCTTCAAACTGGGAGAGGCCATGCTGCACAGCCTGCCTCCAAGCGGGCCGCTCAGAGGCCAGGGTTTCCCACTTGTTGAGGTCCACTCCTAAGGCCTTCAGATCCCTCTTGCAGATGTCCTTGTATCGCAGCTGTGGTCTACCTGTAGGGCGCTTTTCTTGCACGAGTTCTCCATAGAGGAGATCCTTTGGGATCCGGCCATCATCCATTCTCACGACATGACTGAGCCAACGCAGGCATCTCTGTTTCAGCAGTGCATACATGCTAGGGATTCCAGCACGTTCCAGGACTGTGTTGTTTGGAACTTTGTCCTGCCAGGTGATGCCGAGAATACGTCGGAGGCAGCGCATGTGGAAAGCATTCAGTTTCCTCTCCTGTTGTGAGTGAGGAGTCCATGACTCGCTGCAGTACAGAAGTGCAAGCTTCTGTAGACCTGGATCTTGGTATGTTCCGTCAGCTTCTTGTTGGACCAGACTCTCTTTGTGAGTCTGGACAGTGGCATTACTGTCATATTTGGGGGGGGAATGGGGACAATTTCAAACTAATAAGACCCAGTGGTGGGTAGGAGGGAGGGCCATTCAGCTGCAGTGCTCTGCTCGCCTCACTTTCTTCACGATGCCCTGGCATGGAAGATTCCATGCTGAAGCATAAGCTACACAGTGAGGTGCCTGCCCCTCCAGGCACAGTCAAATGGCCCTCAGGCTGCAATATTTTCACACTTTGGATGGGGCGGTGCCTGAGGGAGAGAGGACCGGATGTATTCAATGGAAGCATGTTCAACGGAAGTGAGCAAGAGTCACGGGCAGGCCCTCCCCCGGCCCCAGCTGGAGCAAAAACTAACCAAGACATTACTGTGAAAGCAGATAAGGCCCCCTCAGTGGCATAGCTAGAGGGGTGCAAAGCACAAAGTTTTGCAGGGAGCTTCACC
The DNA here is from genome assembly GCF_035046505.1 of Tiliqua scincoides. NCBI lineage: Eukaryota > Metazoa > Chordata > Lepidosauria > Squamata > Scincidae > Tiliqua > Tiliqua scincoides. Next base: position 7,575,969 of record NC_089821.1, on the reverse strand, counting down.
ACGGTGTGCAAACATCCGCTCCACTTCTGGGTAAATGCCACTGCCCAGAATGGCTCAGAAAGTGGGAAGGGGCCCTTTGCACACCACAGTGAGGCTCCCTGCCAAACTTAGTGCTTTGCACCCCCTCTAGCTATGCCACGGGACACTCTCGGTGCAAAGGCTGAATGAGCGCACTGCTTCAGAAATCAGCACCTAATGCTGTCATAAAATGGTTGTGTAATTATAGGGGAATTGACTTTGTGTTCATTGGTTACATCAAGAGTAAAGTGCTGGAAAAAAAGAATAACTAAGCTGGGGGGGAGAAAGAGTGATATAATTATACAGTATACCCCCATAAATAGTCACAGAAGTCTGGATGTTGCTTGGCTTCTTTCTTTACTCCTCTGCGTCTAACCTTCAGCTGAGATTTATAAATGTGAGCCTTAACAGCACCTCTCCAGCACTCCTTGGTAGTAATTGTATTCACCACGGATGACAATATCTCTGCATCAGTGCAGAAAATACGAGGCTGCGAGTTCTTTGTACCCTCTTTCCTTTGATCATTGCTTCCTTAAATAATATAGGAGATTGCCAAGGCTTTGCTTTAGTGCCTATTTATCACAAAGAAAGCTCCATGGCCTGTTATGGGCTTAAGTCATGCATTCTGGTTGAGACCTATTTATAAACCAGAACTATAATAGTAATGGACAGCCATTCAGTAGACTGAATTTCTCATCAGCTGAAGTATATAGTCACTATGCACCAATGTATCAATATTTGAAAAAAAACAACCAAATATTTATTTAAAGTCAACTTTGATTTTTTTTAACGGTATGTTTTTATTTCCCAGAAGGTTCCCTCCTCCGCCCCCAACAAGTGGAATTTTAACCTGCAAAGGTTTAAGGAAGCTAACAAACAAGACTAAACAAAAAAAATACTTAAAGTGGGTAACTTGTGATTTAAATTAACCCTGGTCTCTGAAGAAGAGAAGATAATAAACGAAGAGGGCTATTCAGAAATACATATCCAGGCCTACAGCAGGTCCTTTTTTTGAGAGCAGGATGTCAAATAGTATTCAAGATATAGATTAGGAGCCTTTACTTGCAACAAGAAAGAATATTTCAGGGTGAATATATTCCTTTTTTAAATTGCATTTAGAGTAATTGCCGTGGTCCTGAACTTTCCTTGCCCCCCTCCTCAGCTGATTCAGTGGAATGAATATGATACTCAATGGATGCATGGCATTCCTTTAAGATTTACCAACCTGGTAAATTTACTCCTTGTAGTGAATCACTCATATGAGATTACTCACAGGAACAAATATGGGCACATTTAAATGGCTGTTTACAGTTGTGTATATAAGAATATGGTTACTGTCAGTTCTCTTTATATGCATTTATCTGCAAATGGTAGACTTGGCACCATTTTCTTGATATCTATGACTCTGTTCTTGTTATCCACAAATACTCTGCCAGTGCAAGCTGAAAGTCATCTGGACTGGGTCAATTTTCCACATCAAATTGGAATTGTCCTATGCAGCTTCGTCAGAAACATTGGTGTCCACTTTCAGACTTGCCCCACCATCTTGGACACCATCTCAGGGACTCCAGCTGAACCTTCCAAACCCTAGTGATGATGATGATGAGAGGTCTCTGGAAAGCTACCTGAGGACTGCTTTGGGGCTGGGGCAAGCCCAGCAAAGCTGCCAAGAGACTGGAAGAGGTGGAAGAGGAGGACTGAAGCAACAGAGGTGAAGCAACCCACTCCCCACTGCTGAACTCTGGCCAGCAACCTTCAATGTGTTGAGGGATAGCCAGCATGGAGGAGAAAGCATGTTGGAGATGTTGATGATCCCTCACTATCACCCAGCTCCATAGATTTCAAGTTAAGATTCAGGTTCATAAGGTTCATAGAATGTATGGCAAACCTAACCCCATTTTTCCCCCATAGGCTCATTGATTCAGTATCTGCTAATTTGGTATCCACTAGGTTTTCCAGGAACCTAACTGATGGTATATGTGTGGTAGCTGATATATGCCAGTTGTCTCAAGTCTGAGGTTCTCAAACTGGGCCATCATGACACCCCAGCCTGAGAAGCCCTGTCTCTGGCCCCTTAAGGGGAAGGGAAGGGAGGAATGAAGCAATGCAACCCCCAGGATCATTTTGCAGCCAGGTACAGGTTGGGGGGGCTTCTACTTACTTGCAGCCAACTTCAGCCTTGGGGGGGCGGGAAATCTGCAGACCCAAGTGCAGTGCTCCCCAAGTATCCAAACTTCTGGAAAAAAAAAAAAACCCCTAAAAACCCACCCATTTCCAGTTTTGTGACAAAAACAGGAAGTGGGAGTTGTTTTACTTTTTACAGGTTTGGGAAGCACAGGCTTTACAGGTTTGAGAGGGATCTGCAGGCCCCCCAGAACCCCCATGAGGTTGGAGCCTGTTGTAGGTAAGTAGAAATCTCCCTTATCCTTGGCAGCATCCCCTTGCCTTATCCTGGGGATCGTGTTGCTGCCTTCCTCCTTGCCCCACAACAATTTACTCCTTGAGAGTTTGAAAACCGCTGGTCTTAAATGATTCCTCTAAGGAGATCAGAGTGGCAAGCCAATGATCACCCTACTTTAACCTTGCACAAGCTCCATGAGAAAAAATGACTAGCCCAAACCAAAATCACCTTGTCCAATTCATAGATGAACGGAAACTCAAACCTTGAGGTCTACATTCCAACATTGGCTAATGGCTTCTCATCAGGCAAGGTCCACAGTAGTCACAACTTATACAGATTAGTTGCTATATGCATTCACTTTAAAATACTAATCACCTTTCTAAATTGGCATGCCAAACAATGTACAAAAAGATGACTAAGGTCATCAGCATTGCTCCAAACCATCCCTAAATGCTACCGAAAACTGGCAGTCCATTTCAATAGGCTTTGTGAAGGTGCCATCTGGTTTTACATTTCTGTAGCCATTATTGCTCACATAATGACATTTTTAGAGGTATTCTGATGACATTTAATTTGTATAAAACAGTAGGACATTATCGGAAAGAAACAGGAGTCAAAAGGAGATCTGATTAATTTCAGGCCCTTTACTTCTCCAAACAAAGAATGAATATTTTGATGGATGGGCAAACAGAAATGAGGAATGGTAAGTCCATCATGGCTCATTAACTTTTAAGATGTTCTTTACAAACACGACATCTTCCCCCCCTCCCTTCAAGATAGAGGTTTCTATCAGTACTTCAATTTTCCACGTTTGCACCTTTGTTAAATTAGGGCCGTTATTTACACTTCTTTCAAGAGAAAGACTCTGACACAGACTTGTCTTTGGCAGCGTGTCACAGTTTGTCCATATTTTGATTAGAATGTTACGCTTTACAGCTCAATCAAACAGGGGCAGCATTTGCGCATGGCTTAAAAACAGGAGATTGTTTTGCTCGGCTCTAGTCAAACTGGATGGCGAGTGGACAAATGTTTCTTACGAGATCTAACATAAACTACAGAATACATCCAACATTCACTATCCAATCCAGAAATCTGTAGGAGTAGCACAAGCCTGCATATAAACAATACACAAGTGTGAGAACACTTCTCCATATGCAAGTTGATCATAGGTTCATCCCACATGTGTTACTAGGTTTACAATTGCCATTTGCAAAATACTAATTCCCGTCTCCTGCCACATCAATGCCAGCACTTGGCTTTCACTGAGCAGGTGCCTGAGTCCCACCCCATTCTCCAGGAGCTGTAAAAGAGAAAGCACCATTATCACCAAATGATCCTACAAATTTTTCACTGTGGTCATCCAGGGGTTGTATATAGCAGGGGTGACCAAGCTTGCCTAATGAAAGAGCCACATACAGTAAACTTCAGATGTTTAAGAGCCACAATATTTAAGAAATTCTTAAATATATTTACTCACCATGAACATTAAACATATGTTTTGATCCAGTGGATTCTCAGTTTATAGCTGGTAAATAATTATGAAGCTTGAAAATTTCTTATTTACCTTTTATGTTACCCTGCACATGCCTGATCGCATCTGATCTCAGAAGCTAAGCAGGGTCAGGCCTGGTTACTACTTGGATGGGAGACCGCCTGAGAATACCGAGTGCTGTAGGCTTATACCGTAGTCTTTCGAGACTGAAGGTTGCCAACCATTTGATGCAAAAAGGAACTCAGCCAATGTATTTCTGAGAGCAGCACACTATATGTCAAAGAGCTGCATATAACTTCTGAGCTGTGGTTTGTCCACCCTGGGTATATAGGAAATTAGGGAACTTCTAGATACCTGTCTCTCTGGTATGTCTCTCTAGTAGCTCCAACCCTGGATGCCTTCTGAGATATCTTCTGGATGCCTTCTGAGAAGGAGTGCTGTTGACTGGCTTTCTGTACAGCGGGGTCATCCTGTCACCCAGAGTCTGGATTTTCATATTCTTCCATTGGGTCAGTCCCAGCATTCTTGCAATCTTCTTTCTGTTTCTCCATGTTGGGAACCTTGTAAAGTGTTCCTTGGCTGAACAGGGCTGTTCACCAATCAGTCTCGGTGGCACTGTGTCACTTCAGGTGCAGCTACATCAACATCTGTCCAGTGCAGAGCCACAGAAAAACCAAAAGCAGCATGGCTCCTGATAGTCAGGGTTGATCGTGAATCCATGTCATTGCGTCAATACTTCTGCTGAATTGCACTCTGACTTTCTTTTTCAAAGTCAAGTATAAGCAAAGTTTTAAAGAACTTCTGAACATTACCCCAGCCTTATTGCAATATTTCTAAGAAACTGCACCTGTGGACTCCTCTTGGGTTTATTTATATACTGTATCACAGGTCATTAACAGAAAATAACCCACTGAGATACAACATTCTTGTTTACAGTGAGATGCCGGTGGTGACAGCAGGTGTATAAAACATAAAATCAACAGGGAACACAGAACTAATAAAAAGGCAAGGGTCTATAAAGCATTGAAAAACCTAAAGCCAACTGTGCAGGCAAAAATAAGATAAAATAAAATTCCATCATAAAACAATCAAAACCTACAGAGTTTTTACAGAGGAAAGGGAGCTCAATTCCCTGCTGAGCTTGAATATTTATGGGTGTTGGACTTTCAGGTAGGAAAACTGAGTCGGTCCTCCAGGATTTGCTCAGTCGATTATGTCCCAGGCAAACAGAGCAATTTTACACACACACACACACACACACACCATATAATAGCCACCATAGAATACAAATATGTCATAAATCAACAAGCTGTGGACACTTTTGCAGTGCTGTGCCATGCACAAGGGAGGGTGCATGGATCGTAGCACTTGGTCCCAGTGCAGACTATAACCAAAGCGGAGAGGGAATCTGTGTGTTGTCAAGTACCTCTGGGCACTGGCAAAGGAAAATGAAGGTGCTTAGTTGAAAAGTACAGTACAGGTGCCCTAGGTGGTGACCACGATACCAATGGGACAATGATCTCAATGGCCTGTGGCCATTCCAAACACTGTTGGCATCTCCTCATGTGAGGCATTTCAATGTATGCTCTGCCTAGTCCCCGTATGCCACCTTCAGCTTCATCACCTCAAAAGCATAAGATGTTTCCTTCACTCCTCTCCCTACCCTGATTTCATCCAGCAGCAACAGTAGAGTGTTATACTCTGGTTTGCCTCTGCACACACCATTACTGGCTTGTGAAACTGGGCTTAGAATAACAAGTGCAAACTGATTGTCATTGTGGCTCCTGTATCATTATTAAAGTGTGTAGTTTACAGAAAAAAACTCCAAAGGTAGATTACGTGAAATGGAGCATAAATGTCCCCCCAAAAAAACTGAAAGAAAGAATGACTTCTCCTTGAGAAATAAGAACATAAGAACAGCCCCGCTGGATCAGGCCATGGCCCATCCAGTCCAGCTTCCTGTATCTCACAGCGGCCCACCAAATGCCCCAGGGAGTACACCAGATAACAAGAGACCTCATCCTGGTGCCCTCCCTTGCATCTGGCATTCTGACATAACCCATTTCTAAAATCAGGAGGTTGCACATACGTCATGGCTTGTAACCCGTAATGGATTTTTCCATAATGGATTTTTCCTCCAGAACTTGTCCAATCCCCTTTTAAAGGCATCCAGGCCAGATGCCATCACCACATCCTGTGGCAAGGAGTTCCACAGAACAACCACACGCTGAGTAAAGAAATACTCAGTAACACACTGAGTAAAGAAATAAAGAAATGAATTTGTTGCTTAAATCTTGTTTTCTGTTCCAGTGCAGGGAAGAAGTTGCTGTGGGGTCTGTGAGGTCTGTAACAGCCCAACCCTATCCAGGGCATACAGTGGCAGATCTCGTGGTCCACCACTGTAAGTCCTGAACTGGTGAAGGGGAAGCTTCACTGCCACCATGCATGGCTGGACCACCAGCACAAATAGCAGCCTCAACAGCAGTTTCCAGATGCTCCACTCAAGCAGGTAGGTCAGCAGTAGGAATGATTTGAAGTGGTTTGTGGGTGGATTTGGATGGGGAGCAGATAGGGCAGGAGGCAGAAAGAAGTGGATCTTGGTGGTAGTAGTGGTGCATGCTGAGATCCTATCCCCTTTCTCTGCTATGATATCCCCCCCCCCCGGAATATCTGGCATAGATCCAAGGAGACCCATTGGCAGCCAGGCAGCCTATGGGAAGGTAAGTAACTTACATCTCTCAGGCCACTTGGTTTCCCCCCACAGAATGGAGTGTGAGATCCACTTGTGCTGAGTGCTATGGACTGGTGGAGGACAGGATTAGGCCATAAGACTATGAACATGAGCCATTTACTTATTTGATTTTCTCTGTAAACTGCTTTATGAACCTGTCTATTCAAAAGCAGTATATAAATATTCTTATTAACAGTAACAACTATTTATATATTGGACCAAGATGTCATGATTCAGTGTATTAGCCACAGGGCCAAAAAGCAAAGAATCCTTGCATAAGATTCAGCGGGTTATCAAAGAGATCTCATTCCAACCGAAATAGCCCTGGAATTATTTGCAGTAAGGAAAACAAATGACTTTGTAGCGGTTGATTTGCAAATGGGCCAGAATAGATTGCCTCCATTTCCATCCTTGGGATGCCACTTGAACCCTAGGAGTGCAAACTTCAGTTAGTGCAGTAAAGCATTTCCATAGGCTACTATACCAAAGCACGCTTTCTCAATATTAGTTCCTGGCTTTGGTGAAAGTGAAGCTGTCCTGTGTCTCCTGGAGACACAGGAGAACAGCAATCTAAATTAACTGTAACAGTCTTCACAGCAGTCAGGTGTACTCTGGGGCTGCTAGTCTAGGTTGACACGTCCCCTTCTCTCTGCATTTCCGTTCAGGGACCACGCTGTGCCTTTGTGGTTTTATTTTGCCTCTTGATTTTTAACAGCAACTCATCTTGTGAGGCTGTCAACAAAGCCATGGGAGAGAGTCATTTGCTTTATATGCAGATAACAGTGAACATCAGAGCTAGAAATGGTTTTTGGCTTTTTAAGCTTTTTTCTCCCCCTCTCTCCTAATAAGCTTGGATCCAATTCGCACACTTTTCAGAGCTTTAACGTCATTCCACTTTTAGAGTACAGCAATATAGACGGTGCAGCAGAATCTCATGCTTTAGATTTCAAAGCAAATAGTCATTTCTCTTTACCTGCGAATTCACTACCCATGAATTCACTTATCTGCAAGGGGCAGAATTGATGCCCATCTCTCATAAGAACATAAGAACATCCCCACTGGATCAGGCCATAGGCCCATCTAGTCCAGCTTCCTGTATCTCACAGCGACCCACCAAATGGCCCGGGGAGCACACCAGATAACAAGAGACCTGCATCCTGGTGCCCTCTCATAATCTGTGACTCGTTATCCGCTAATACAGTGCTGGTGCCACATCAAATGGGCATTGGTATTGGCCCGTGGAGAATTGTTGGACACATTTATGTCCGCTTCCACACTTGCCCCACCTTCTTGGACACCATCTCCGGAACTCCAGCTGAATCTTCCCAATCCTGGTGATGATGAGAGACTGATGATGTCTCCGAAAGGCTACTTGAGGGTTGCTCTGGGGCTGGGGAAAGCCAAGGGAAGGAGCCGAGAGACTGGTGGAGTAGGAGGACAGGTAAAGCAACCCCCTCCCCACTGCTGAACTCTGAGGCCACATTCCTGGGCCAGCAACCTTCAGTGAGTCAAGGGATAGCCAGAACAGAAAAGGAAGCATCAGATGTTGGAGATGTTGATAAGCCCTTGTTATCACAGAACCCCATAGACTTTAAGATTCAGGTTTATAAAGTTCATATAGTGAATGGTGAAGAGGGTCCCTGTGAATCTAACCCCATTTTCTCCATAGGCTTGTTGATTCAGTATCTGCTAATTTGGTATCCACTAGGTTTTCCAGGAACTTAACCCTCGAGGATAACAAGAACTGACTGCACTATAGGCTGTACCACTTAACAACTGTTCACTTAACAACATGCTGCATATATGATGCTGGTCAAAGCACAATAAAGATGTTCTTAATGAAGCAATTGCGTCTCCCTTAGCCCGCAGCATAGTGTCTGTTTACACAACAGAGAGGCTCTTAATGCAAAAAAGAGGCAAGCTATCTCCGGTAGTCTATGCAGCCAGCTGGTGTCTGGCAGGGAGTGTCTGTTTACACAAAAAGGCAATAGATTTGACTGAATGTTCACTTAATGACCTAATCACATAACAATGGGATCGGAGAACATATCCCTGTCGTTAAGTGGTTGGTTGGCAACCTTCAGTCTCAAAAGACTGGTGCTGTCACCACCGGCATCTCACTGTAAACAAGAATGGTGTATCTCAGTGGGTTATTTTCTGTTAATGACCTGTGATACAGTATATAAATAAACCCAAGAGGAGTCCACTGGTACAGTTTCTTAGAAATATTGCAATAAGGCTGGGGTAATGTTCAGAAGTTCTTTAAAACTTTGCTTATACTTGACTTTGAAAAAGAAAGTCAGAGTGCAATTCAGCAGAAGTATTGACGCAACGAAATGGATTCGCGACCAACCCTGACTATCAGGAGCCATGCTGCTTTTGGTCTTTCTGTGGCTCTGCACTGGACAGATGTTGATGTAGCTGCACCTGAAGTGACACAGTGCCACCGAGATTGATTGGTGAACAGCCCTGCTCAGCCAAGGAACACTTTACAAGGTTCCCAACATGGAGAAACAGAAAGAAGATTGCAAGAATGCTGGTAATGACCCAATGGAAGAATATGAAAATACAGACACTGGGTGACAGGATGACCCCGCCGTACAGAAAGCCAGTCAACAGCACTCCTTCTCAGAAGGCATCCAGTAGATATCTCAGAAGGCATCCAGGGTTGGAGCTACTGGAGAGACTTACCGAAGAGACAGGTATCCAGAAGTTCCCTGATTTCCTATATACCCAGGGTGGACAAACCACAGCTCAGAAGTTATATGCAGCTCTTTGACATATAATGTGCTGCTCTCAGAAATACGTTGGCTGAGTTCCTTTTTGCATCAAATGGTTGGCAACCTTCAGTCTCGAAAGACTACGGTATAAGCCTACAGCATTCGGTATTCTCAGGCGGTCTCCCATCCAAGTACTAACCAGGCCTCACCCTGTTTAGCTTCCGAGATCAGACAAGATCGGGAGATAGTGTTCAGTATAGGGAGATTGCTGGCAACCTTCAGTCTCGAAAGACTATGGTATAAACCTATAGCACCCAGTATTCCGAGGCAGTCTCCCATCCAAGTACTAACCAGGCCTGACCCTACTTAGCTTCCGAGATCAGACAAGATCGGACATGTGCAGGGTCACAGTTGCTGCATTGTTAAGTGGCGCGCACTTGTATTTTAAATGCTTGAGTTCTGTTCTCCTCCTAAAGACATTATATTTTGATGTGCACTTCCAATCATAACAAATTTTTTATATTATTTTTAATCATATAACTCTATACAGTGTTATTAATTTACAGTTTAAGTAAATTAAACTGCAACATGAACACTCAATTACTTTTGCTCCAGAAACAGTCAAAAAGATAGAAATGTTTTTTAAAAGAAAAAATCAACCTGGGCAGATAAAGTATCAATATCTTTCCCTACCCAAATCTGATGTAGTCACTAATTTAAACTACAATGGCATATTAATTTACATTGATCTTCTTGCTTAGCTCATATATACCCTAGGAATTTAAAAGAAAACCCATTTAAAGAGGAGGACAATCATCCCAGGAGAAACACTGCCTTTTTCAGTTGACTTGACAAGAATACTAATTATATTATCACATATTCAGCCACATTCAGCAAAGTTATTTATTCATTCATCCTTAAGGCTTGCCATGCCTAGCAGATCGGCTGCAATAAGCAATACCTTGAGAATCTCAGCCAATGGTATACACAGATAATGAGATGTAGAGCTGTATGGAAAAATCTCACACACAAAACCTAAACCTTGGAGATTTCCTTCTTTTGAACGGCTTTGCGACTGAGTGGAGAAATTTGGTTGTCACCATAAGGGATCCCACAGAAGGGAAGAAAGGACATTTTGTGTGTGGGAGGGGGGAGGAAGGTAAAGAATAAAACAATAGTTTTAGACACTGAATTTTAAAATATAGGTTCTGAAAAGGCAGGAGGATCTGAAAATCAAAAGCCCTCTGGAGTTCCTGGAGGGGGTAAAAAATGCTAAGTTTTGCAGGCTCCTGAATGCCAGGATAAAGTGGCCCTTACCCTTCCCCAGACTGGCTCTGAAAATGAGGGGGAGGAACCATGGTTAAGATTGGTGACCATGGTTAATGATGGCACACCAAAGCAAAGAGAACTTGAAAAGGCCAATAAAGTTTGATTCCCAAAAGGTTCCTACCTCAGAATGCCAGGTGCAGGGGAGGGCAGCAGGACACAAGTTGTGTCTTGTTGTCTTGTTTGCTCCCTGAAGCATTTGGTGGGTCACTGTGAGATACAGGAAGCTGGAGTAGATGGGCCTTTGCCCTGATCTAGCGGGGCTTTCTTCTTATGGATACTAAACACCTGATAATTACAGCTAGGCTTATGGCACTTGGTGGATCTATCTGGATGGTCAAATGAGAGATGTGCTTGGAGAGCAATATTTGTATGTGCTTTTGTGTGTGTGTGTGTTCTGGGGTAAAGAGAATGTAATAGTGAACTATGACTCTGCTGGCTTGATAAGACTCTGGAAGATGGTATTGGAACAACTGCTAGGTCTATTATCAGTTCTTTCCAGGAGCAATAAAGGCCTACAACATTTCTGTTCTCCAGTTCTTTCATTCTCCCCTTCTCACCAGCAATCTCCTATATCCCCTGATCTGAACCGCTATGGCTGTAGAACTTTTTGATACCATTCATTCATTCATTTCACTGCCCATAAATTGGGCACTGTATTTTTTTTTGGAGGGGGGGAGGGGAGACTTAAACATTTTGATTTAAATTTGAAAGGATGGAGTGACTTGCCCCAATGGAATTCAAGTGTGATTTCCTGTGATCAATTAATTATAAATACCACTGCAATCAGACCAGCCAATTTTCTCCTTGAGATGAGAATGAAGGATAAGATAGTGAAAGACTCAATGGTGCTCTGGGCAAAAAAATTTGGATATAATATACCGATTGATGACTGGAAACAAATTTGGAATATAAATATTAAGATAACAAAAATTGTATCTTTTAAAGGGAATTTATATAAAATGTTTTATAGATAACATTTGACTCCAGAGAAAATAGCAAAAATGTATTCAGGTTCATCAAATAAGTATTGGACGTGTAAAGAGATTTAGGGGACTTTTTACCATATGTGGTGGACAAGTGAGAAAGCAAAGAAATACTAGAAAACAATACATAAAATACTGCAAGAGATTGAATTGTGTAATATCATTCAAACCAGAAATTTGTATTGGCAACCTTCAGTCTCGAAAGACTATGGTATCGCGCTCTGAAAGGTGGTTCTGGCACAGCGTCTAGTGTGGCTGAAAAGGCCAATCCGGGAGTGACAATCCCTTCCACACCGGGAGCAAGTGCAGTCTGTCCCTGGTCTGTCTCCCTGGCTATGGGCCTTCCTTCTTTGCCTCTTAGCCTCAGACTGTTGGCAAAGTGTCTCTTCAAACTGGGAAAGGCCATGCTGCACAGCCTGCCTCCAAGCGGGCCGCTCAGAGGCCAGGGTTTCCCACTTGTTGAGGTCCATCCCTAAGGCCTTCAGATCCCTCTTGCAGATGTCCTTGTATCGCAGCTGTGGTCTACCTGTAGGGCGCTTTCCTTGCACGAGTTCTCCATAGAGGAGATCCTTTGGGATCCGGCCATCATCCATTCTCACGACATGACCAAGCCAACGCAGGCGTCTCTGTTTCAGCAGTGAATACATGCTAGGGATTCCAGCACGTTCCAGGACTGTGTTGTTTGGAACTTTGTCCTGCCAGGTGATGCCGAGGATGCGTCGGAGGCAGCGCATGTGGAAAGCGCTCAGTTTCCTCTCCTGTTGTGGGCGAAGAGTCCATGACTCGCTGCAGTACAGAAGTGTACTCAGGACGCAAGCTCTGTAGACCTGGATCTTGGTATGTTCCGTCAGCTTCTTGTTGGACCAGACTCTCTTTGTGAGTCTGGAAAACGTGGTAGCTGCTTTACCGATGCGCCTGTTTAGCTCGGCATCGAGAGAATGAGTGTCGGAGATCGTTGAGCCAAGGTACACAAAGTCATGGACAACCTCCAGTTCATGCTCAGAGATTGTAATGCAGGGAGGTGAGTCCACATCCTGAACCATGACCTGTGTTTTCTTCAGGCTGATTGTCAGTCCAAAATCTTGGCAGGCCTTGCTAAAACGATCCATGAGCTGCTGGAGATCTTTGGCAGAGTGGGTAGTGACAGCTGCATCGTCGGCAAAGAGGAAGTCACGCAGACATTTCAGCTGGACTTTGGATTTTGCTCTCAGTCTGGAGAGGTTGAAGAGCTTTCCGTCTGATCTGGTCCGGAGATAGATGCCTTCTGTTGCAGTTCCAAAGGCCTGCTTCAGCAGGACAGCGAAGAAAATCCCAAACAAGGTTGGTGCAAGAACACAGCCCTGCTTCACTCCGCTTCGGATGTCAAAAGGGTCTGATGTGGAGCCATCGAAGACAACAGTGCCCTTCATGTCCTTGTGGAAGGATCTGATGATGCTGAGGAGCCTGGGTGGACATCCAATCTTGGGGAGAATCTTGAAGAGGCCGTCTCTGCTGACCAGGTCGAAAGCCTTTGTGAGATCTATGAAGGCTATAAAGAGTGGCTGTCGTTGTTCCCTGCATTTCTCCTGCAGTTGTCTAAGGGAGAATACCATATCAGTGGTGGACCTGTTGGCTCGGAATCCACACTGCGATTCTGGATAGACGCTCTCTGCAAGTACCTGGAGCCTCTTTAGTACAACTCGGGCAAACAGCTTTCCTACAACGCTAAGGAGAGAGATGCCGCGGTAGTTGTTGCAGTCACCCCTGTCACCTTTGTTCTTGTACAGCGTGATGATGTTTGCATCCCTCATGTCTTGAGGTACTCCACCTTCTCTCCAGCAGAGACAGAGGATTTCATGCAGCTCAGTGACGATGATCTCTTTGCAGCATTTTAGGACTTCAGCAGGGATGCTGTCTTTTCCAGGTGCCTTGCCAAAGGCAAGGGAGTCCAGGGCCACGTGAAGTTCTTCTAGGGTTGGTTCACTGTCAAGCTCTTCCAGCACAGGCAGGCACTCAATGTTGTTCAGTGCTTCTTCGGTGACTACATTTTCTCTGGAATATAGCTCAGAGTAGTGCTGCACCCAGCGTTCCATCTGCTGCGCCCGATCCTGGATGACCTCGCCTGTGGCAGACTTCAGAGGGGCAATTTTCTTCTGTGTTGGACCTAGGGCCTGCTTGATACCATCATACATCCCCTTGATGTTGCCCGTGTCAGCTGCTATCTGTATCTCGGAACAGAGCTGGAGCCAGTAGTCGTTAGCACATCTCCTGGCAGTCTGTTGGACTTTGCTGCGAGCAGTTCGGAGGACCTGCAGGTTGCGCTCACTGGGACAGACCTTGTATGCTGCTTGAGCTCTCCTCTTTTCCTCAATGACTGGTGTCAACTCCTCAGAGTGGGCTTCAAACCAGTCTGCCGCCTTGTTGGTCTTCTTGCCGAATATGGACAAGGCGGTGTTGTAAACGGTATTCTTGAAATGTTCCCATCTGCTGGATGCGTTTGCGTCGGCCGGGCCTGGAAGAGATTCCTCAAGCGCTTGTGCAAATTCCTCCACTTTTCTCTGATCCCGGGTCTTGCTGGTATCAATGCGAGGTCTTCCTTCCTTTTTCGTGTGATACAGTCGCTTTGTTTGCAGTTTCACTCTGCTGCACACCAGGGAGTGGTCAGTGTCGCAGGCAGCACCATGATAACTGCGTGTGATCTTGATGCTGGGAAGGCTGGAGCGTCTGGTGAGGATCAGGTCGAGCTGGTGCCAGTGCTTTGATCTTGGATGTCTCCAAGAGACTCTATGTTGGGGCTTTGTGTTGAAGAATGTGTTGCTGACACAGAGACCGTGATGACAGCAAAACTCTAGCAGGCGTTGGCCATTTTCGTTCATCCTCCCAGTGCCAAACTGACCTAAGCAAGTGGGCCATGAACTGTTATCAGCACCAACTCTAGCATTGAAATCGCCGAGGATGAACAATGGCTCTTTTACAGGGATTTTCTTGACAGTGGTGGCCAGGTCATCATAGAATTTGTCTTTGGCTTCTGCTGGAGACGACAGAGTCGGTGCATAAGCACTGATGAGAGTGATAGGTCCTGCTGATGACTGGAGCTGCAGGGACAAAATTCTTTCACTTCCCACAGTAGGTGGGATGATGGATTTCAGCAGGGTATTTCTGACCGCAAAGCCAACGCCATGTTCCCTGGTTTCGTTTGGTGGTTTTCCCTGCCAGAAAAATGAGAAATTTCTCTCCTTGACAGATCCGGAATCTGGCAGCCTAGTCTCTTGAAGGGCGACGATGTCCATCTGCAGTCTGCTCAGCTCCATGTCGATGACAGCTGTTTTGCGTGCGTCGTCTATTTCTTGCAGGTCATCAGAGAAGCCAGGTGTCATTGTCCTAACATTCCAGGTGCCCAGCTTTAGGGCAGTAGTTTTCTGTTTTCTGTTGCATGGTGCAGAGTTGTCGATCCGCTTGTCGGTTTTCACCCTAAACCCCACGCACCCCATGAGGTTAACGGACCGTGGCGAGGCAACACCTTACTGGCTGGGGACTGCCCAGCTTAAGGCGGGCGGTAGCTGCCCAATGAGATGCAATGATCTCTCCCACCGTCGGAAGCAGCCCCTGGCGTCATGCTCTACGCCAATCGAGCGAAGACTTATAACCGGTAAACTGCTGCTTCCCGTGTTGTGCCGACGCCGTATGGCGAAGTTGGAGTGTCCTCTCCAGTGCGCG
Organism: Tiliqua scincoides; assembly: GCF_035046505.1. NCBI lineage: Eukaryota > Metazoa > Chordata > Lepidosauria > Squamata > Scincidae > Tiliqua > Tiliqua scincoides. The sequence goes on along the minus strand of NC_089821.1, from coordinate 7,560,599 downwards.
AAGCCTGGGTAAAGAAGGTATGGAGGATAGGCTGTTACCCATGCAGCAAATCCCCCCTCTCCACGTCGCTGGAATGGTCCAATGGAAAGGCAGAAGCCAAACCAGAAATATTCCTCCTAAATTTGACATCAGAAATTAAAGACCAATAAAAGAAACACCTTATTCTACATATTAGTACAGCGGCAAGAATATTATATGTGCAAATGTGGAAATCTATAGACGTTCCAAATAGAGAAAAATTAATAGATAAGATTTATGAAATTGCAGAAATGGATGTCTTAACAGAAAGAATGAAAGTGAGAGATTTAGGTAAAATAAGAACCATCGATTTAGGCCAAACCTGGAGTATTGCGTCCAGTTCTGGTTGCCACATCTCAAAAAGGATATAGTGGAGATGGAAAAGGTGCAAAAGAGAGCAACCAAAATGATTACTGGGCTGGGGCACCTTCCTTATGAGGAAAGGCTACAGCGTTTGGGCCTCTTCAGTCTAGAAAAGAGGCGCCTGAGGGGGGACATAAAGGAGAGGAGTTTTCAGCTGCTGTACAATGAATTGCGATATAAGGACATCTGCAAGAGGGATCTGAAGGCCTTAGGGATGGACCTCAACAAGTGGGAAACCCTGACCTCTGAGCGGCCGCTTGGAAGCAGGCTGTGCAGCATGGCCTTTCCCAGTTTGAAGAGACACTTTGCCAACAGTCTGAAGCAAAGAGGCAAAGAAGGAAGGCCCATAGCCAGGGAGACAGACCAGGGACAGACTGCACTTGCTCCTGGTGTGGAAGGGATTGTCACTCCCGGATTGGCCTTTTCAGCCACACTAGACGCTGTTCCAGAACCACCTTTCAGAGCGCGATACCATAGTCTTTCGAGACTGAAGGTTGCCAATACAATACAATACAATGAATTGTAAAAAATGCTATTTGTCATTGGTCAGATGTTAATGCATCTTGGAGACAACAATCTGGACAGACATGTCCATTTCACTGAAAGCCTGAAGGGTTAAAATAAGCAACAACTGAACATGCTCCAACACACTGGAGTTCATCTATGCTAGTGGTTCCCAACCTGTGGTCCAGGGACCACAGGTGGTCTGTGAGACCCTGAGAAGTGGTCCCCACGTTCTCAGAAAAAAAATGATCACCATTGATCACTTCCAGTGTCTTGTCGAGTGAAAGCTCCCTGACAGATCACTGAAGTGTCAGCTGTGGCTGTAGGTAGTCCGTTCTCTGCCCTCTCTGGTGGTCTAATGCTTGCTAAGTGCCAGCTGTGTGAGGGTCCATTCTTCACCCTTTCTGGTAGTCTGTGGAGGAGCACTCACTAGGCAAAATACTTCCCCATGGACCATCACAGAAGGCAAAGAATGGACCCACCACAGTTGACATTTCCAGTGTCTTGCCAAGCGAGCCCCCATGGACTGCCAAATTGAATTGTACTTTTTGTGTGGTGGGGATGGAAGGGGTTGCACGTGGTCCATGACAATTTCAATGTTTGCCTCAGTGGTCCATGGACTCCTATAGGTTGGGAACCACTGGTCTATGCTTAAACCATGCCACTTTCATAGCCCATGCAGGTGCAATTAATCTGACTTTAATCCCAGAAATGGTAAGAATTCCAGAGCATTGGGGGTCAAGGTTCTTTATAGAAATAGGAATTATGGACCAACTGCAGCTTTCAGTGGCATCACTAGTATTACATACTTTTAACATTGGTGTTTTGCACATGGTCACTTTGAATGTCATTTGGTGGAAATTTAGCTGATAAGAAGGATCAATTACTCATCCAGCAAGAATGGGTTGAATTCACCAGCTGCCTTCCTACCAAAGAGAGGTTAATTCACTCAACAGCAAAAACAGTGCTCTTCAGATCATGCTCACTGTTTGGATCAGAGAGCACAGCAATCAAAAGGTGGCAGCTTAAATTTCAACTTCAAAGCAAAAACTTTCTTTGGATTCAACCCATGACAGTTTCACTGGGAATAGAGGGCAAACACTGAAGAATTTCTGTTCACGTGCCTACAACACAGCTGACATTATCACATATTTTCACTGAGATTAGCAAAACGTTCAATGAGAACTTCACAATAGACCAGTGGCATAGCTAGAGTGGGTGCAAATCACTCCGTTTAGCAGAGAGCCTCACCCTGCAAGCGGCCCTTCCCTTTCATAGCCATTTCAAGCAAATGACTCTGTTTTGCTTCCCCTGCTCAGAATGGCTCTGAAGGGAAGGGGGACGGGCCACTTATATGCTGCCGTGAGGCTCCCTGCAAAACTTTGCACCCCCTCTAGCTATGCCACTGCAGTGAACTTTCTGTGTCAATTAAAATAGTAGTAGTTGGCAACCTTCAGTCTCGAAAGACTATGGTATCGCGCTCTGAAAGGTGGTTCTGGAACAGCGTCTAGTGTGGCTGAAAAGGCCGATTCGGGAGTGACAATCCCTTCCACACTGGGAGCAAGTACAGTCTGTCCCTGATCTGTCTCCCTGGCTATGGGCCTTCCTTCTTTGCCTCTTAGCCTCAGACTGTTGGCCAAGTGTCTCTTCAAACTGGGAGAGGCCATGCTGCACAGCCTGCCTCCAAGCGGGCCGCTCAGAGGCCAGGGTTTCCCACTTGTTGAGGTCTATCCCTAAGTCCTTCAGATCCCTCTTGCAGATGTCTTGTATCGCAGCTGTGGTCTACCTGTAGGGCGCTTTCCTTGCACGAGTTCTCCATAGAGGAGATCCTTTGGGATCTGGCCATCATCCATTCTCACGACATGACCAAGCCAACGCAGGCGTCTCTGTTTCAGTAGTGCATACATGCTAGGGATTCCAGCACGTTCCAGGACTGTGTTGTTTGGAACTTTGTCCTGCCAGGTGATGCCAAGAATACGTCGGAGGCAGTGCATGTGGATTTTTGTGTATGTAACACAAAGCAAGTTGGTCAACCTGGAGATGCAAAATTTCATTTTTCAAACCAAACTAGATAAGAACAGTCAAATCAATCCATGAGACGCCCAAGCATTATGAACTGGACAGATTTTAGGACTGTCTGAGTGGTATGCAACCTGAAACTGAGTTGAACCTTTGTGCATGTTCCAAGTGTACGCCTGCAAAAGTTCATGCCGTAATTGATTTGATCTCTCTCAAAGGCTTGAACGTGCCCACAGTGGTCTGAACCATTGCGAGCTTTGTCTCCTTGCAAAGATTCATATGAAGAATGCACTTTGGATGTGGCCAGTTCATTTGCAAAGGTTCCAAATCCCGCAGGCACATCTATGTTTGTCTTGATGCTGCTCCCAAACATTTGAATAGGGGAGATCAATAAATATTGGATTCTCCCCCGGGAGAACGCTTGCAACAGCAATGACACATTTCTGTTCCAAATCAGGTAACTATGAACTTTAGCCTCAGTCTAATATATGTATTATTGACTTGAATTTATTCCCATCCTGTCCATAGGGCAATTTTTATGCACTTATGTTTCTATACCAGGCCAGGATGTGATGATGGCACCTGGCCTGGATGCCTTTAAAAGGGGATTGGACAAATTTCTGGAGGAAAAATCCATCACAGGTTACAAGCCATGCTGAGTATGTGCAACCTCCTGATTTTAGAAATGGGCTATGTCAGAATGCCAGATGCAGGTGAGGGAACCAGGATGCAGATCTCTTGTTGTCTTCTGTGCTCCCTAGGGCATCTGGTGGGCCACTGTGAGACACAGGAAGCTGGACTAGATGGGCCTTTGACCTGATCCAGCAGGGCTTCTCTTATGTTCTTCTTATACCCCCGTAAAGAGCTCACAAAGAAAGTAGATCACATGAACAAACTTCATGGGTGGCTGAAGAGCAGAGGAGGTTAAACTATTTAACTCAACAAAACACCCACACATGGAGAATGATTTGTTTTTCCCACTATAGGGAGATGGAGGCAACTTTCATTGAATCCAGGAGCAGATGGATAGATGACTTTTTTTTGCCAAACTCTCTCTCTCTCTGTCTCCTGGCTCTTTGACACAGGACAATTGTTACAACATGGCCACTGTTGTCACGAAAGTGTCAGGCCAGCTGGACCAGGAGCAGCCTCAGAGATGGCATCTGCCTCCTCCTCCCGTAATATATCTGCAGACAAAAAAGAAGTGACCAAGACTATTCCAATCCTGACGTGCGCAACCTGCCTTGCCTCTTTGCACTGCATTGCAATAATGCCCTCTAAATTATACTCCCTTCCGTTACAGTGGCAGAGCTCATGCATCTCTCACATCTGGAGATCTTGTGCAGCTTCCCTGGAGATTTGGTGAGAGACTGTTGCAAATCGCGGCCCATCTCTCCCCAGGAAAGAACGACCCTGGCCAGGGTAAAATATTTTATCTGCGCAGCATTATCTCGAGATAATGGCACTATTAATGCTTGTCACCGCTGCCTGCTTCCTGTAATTTGGTTTGCTTTTTTACTGCTCTGCAGCACTTGGCTGAATTGCTTAGAGCTTTATCACCCTCTCCCACACAGGCCTGTTCTTTGCTCCAGAATACAGTGCAGAAACCCAGTGGTGTAGCTAGAGGGGGTGCAAAGCACTAAGTTTTGCAGGCGCCTGAATGCACCGTGCAAGCGGCCCCTCCCCTTCGGAGCCAGGTGAATGCCTCCGTTTTGCTCCCCTCACCCGGAATGGCTCCAAAGGCGAGGGGGAGAGGCCACTTGCATGGTGCATTCAGGCACCTGCAAAACTTAGTGCTTTGCACCCCCTCTAGCTATGCCACTGTGTGGTTCTGTTAAACTTTATCAACTGGTGATTTTTGAATGTTTCATTGACAATGACTGCATGTTTTTGTTTTCCTTATTTTGCTCTTATCTTTGATTGCATTCCATCTAGGACTCTTATTCAGAAGGGCAGGCGAATGAATGAATGAATGAATCTTTGCATGCACATGATAAAAAGGCCTTTTCAGTGATAGCTGATTCACAGTAAAAGTTCCAGATGCCCTGAATATCATATGTTGATTGTAATCCACAGATTAGAACACTGTTTTTCAGGAAATTCTCAGTCCTTTTTAAACAAAGTATTTGACTGCCTGTGCATCTGCGGCCGTGTCCAGACCCTCCCCCTGGGGTCCCAAATGGGGTTGACGGGACATCTGCGAGACTGAGGATTTACTCTGACTCGTGAAGGACAACCAGGAGCGTTTACTGGCTTGGCAAAGCCGATTTATTCGGGTGAGATTTTTAACACTCATCAGGGCTCCTGGTTACAGCACTGGGACCCGGGTCACCAGGGCAGTCTCCCTGGTACATATAGAGTCCATACAGCATCCACCAGTTGGGGTACGTAAGAGTCTCAAAGCCGTGTTACAAAGTGGTCAACTGGAACTGCGGTGTTGCCCCAATGGGCACCCCTGGGGTGGTTGCTGGGGCTTCGATGCCGAGACCCAGCAGGGGAGTTGCCCCTCTAGTTCCTGGGCCCTGTCCCCTTTTGGTTCCTCTGGTGAATTCCTCTGCCAGACTCCTCCCTCCTGCTCTGAAAGTCAGGCAAGGGGCCTTTCCAAGCAGTCCCAGTCTGTCCTCCGGGAGCTCGAACCCCAGGAGGAGCGTCCTCTCTCTCTGGCTGCTGGGCTCCTTATGAACCCAGCAGCTAGTCCCCCTGGCTCCACTCCTTCCGGCCATGTGATCTGCTTCAGATCCCCAAGGCTCCCAGTCCCTCCTCTCAGGGTGATCCTTTGCCTGGGATCCAGGCTGTACTTATCCCCTGCTCTGGAGCAGTCCCTTACTCCCAAGGAGCTCCTTACTCCCAAGTGCTCTGGTGTCGCTGGGGTCAGGCCCTGGTGCCACTGCCAAACAAGTTATTTGCCTCCAGCAGTTAACGGGTTGGTGACCACATAACACTTGTGGAAGAGAATTCATTTATCCGTTTTAAAGAGTCAGGCCCTCTGCCCTGCAAATGGGTCAAAGAAACGATCGGCGAACCTCAGAACGTGGACCTTCCAATTTCCAATTCTGTGTTGAGCATTTCTCAGCTGGTTCTGGAGGACTTGGTCCATCATCAATTGAAATAATTGCTTATTCCATGTTGTGCTCCATAATTATGAACATTGGTTTGCAAATCTAATGCAGCAAGCTGTACACTCCATCAGTAAAAAGTATTTTGGCGCACTCAATGCAAGCAAGGTCAAAGTGACGGCATATCTAAGTATCTGGTTCAAGTACCTTGTGTAAGTTGTTATGGTTTGTTTTACACTTCAGTGTTGGCCTTTTTTCTCCATAATTGGAATGGGAAGCTGAAAATGGGAAGCTGCAAATCACCACATCTTTACACACACACAAAAAAAAAACAAAAAAAGCAGGAATGTTGGATGAACTTGATGTTAAACATGTAATACTTTTTGAACAGTCAGGCCAAGAACTAACTCAGATCAGATTGTAAAGGGTCTGGCTTCCATCAAATGGCGACACAGCTGGCAAAATAATAAAAGAAGTGATGTAATTGCTATGAGTCCAAGAATATCTTGCGTGCTCTCCGAGTTATGTGCTGAGTTCCATCCCATAATATTTATCAGTCTTTGCTTTAATAATTCGTATTCCCTTCTTCCTCTCCAACAGGCAAAATCATTGTTTCCTCATTGACAGCAAACAGAAAATGATTAATCTGATTTTTTTGAAAAATTGTATTATTGAAGGAGATGCTGCCACTACCCTGCCCATGCCTGATCTCGTCTGATCTCAGAAGCTAAGCAGGGTCAGGCCTGGTTGGTACTTGGATGGGAGACCGCCTGGGAATACCGGGTGCTGTAAGCTTATACCATGATCTCGGAAGCTAAGCAGGGTCAGGCCTGGTTAGTACTTGGATGGGAGACCGCCTGGGAATACCAGGTGCTGTAGGCTTCTACCATAGTCTTTCAAGACTGAAGGTTGCCAACCATTTTGCCACTACCCCCAAAGGTGAATGGCAGTGGTCGGCAGACTGGCATGAAGAGGGGGATTGCCCTTGCATCAGAATAGCGCTTACCTGGAAAACAGCTCATTAATGAAGTCAGAGGATACAGGAAAGGGTTGCACTTTTGCAACTAACGGTTAGCTCAATTATTGGGAAGTCACGGTGTGTGCGCTTGCCATGCCTCTGCTGCTTACAGAGCCCCTGGCACAGCTCACGGGCAGAGGCTTCGGTTTCCAGGGCCTCACGAGTGGGAGGAGCCAGCGACGTGCATGCCCAGTGATTTTGGGGCAGCGGCATCAGTCATGGATTATTCTTGACCCCTCCTTCCCTGATCTTCTGGGAGTCTGAGACCATCTGGTTGCCCTTGAAGCCGGGTAGGAATTTATTTGCTGACAGTCTGATTGGCCCTTGGCAGTGGTGCTTATGGTTAGCTTTGGTTCTGTTGGTCATTTTAGGCAGGAATCGGTGGGCCTGGTAGGCAGGAATTAATTTCAGTGTCCATTCTGAGCTTGACAAACCCTGGAGGTGAACCAGTACCACTCAGATTATGCTTGTCCAGGTCAGCGAGGCTGCCTGGCAAGCCCCCAGGTTGGGGGTCTCATAGGCTTTGGCTTTGGCTAAGGGACCTGTGCTTTCCAGCTGCCACAACCCTGCGAGGTTGATGATGATGATAGGCTCACCTGGCCTTTGACTATTGGTGTGACCTTGAGCCAGATGGCTTGGCCAGTTAGTTCTGGGGGAGGTCACGGCTAGACCTGTTTCCCCCACTTAGTGGCCTGCTGGCTTTGGGGATAAAGAACCCAATCCTATGCATCCCATGTCGACTCAGAAGTAAGTCCCATTATAGTCAATGGAGCTTACGCCGAGGAAATTGTGGACAGGATTGTAGCCACAGTTACTTGCCCTGCTGCAGTTTCATGTTAAGATAAGGTGGCCCGCTTCAACCCAAGCCTTTGTCACACGTTCTTATTTTAGGGGTCACCGATGGACATTTCAAGTGCAGTTTCGATCCAGCTTAAGGGTCAACCAAAAAAAATCAAAGATCCCTCTGGCCGAATACAAACTGACTGCACACATGGAAGGCTGCCATCCAATGCCCACTTATGAGATAACTCCCACAGGACATGGTGGGACTTACTCCCAAGTAAATGTGTGAGGCTGGGCACACAGTAGCAGTGCAAACTGTGCCAGTTGTGATATTAACCTTAGAAGGCTGAGAAAACCATTGCAATTTAGGCCGTTCCCAGTCTGCTCTCAAAATAGCAAAGTCTAAACTTGCCAACTTGAAATACAACTATGCTGATATACAGGATATGCCTGAGGGTAGAGCCCAGAGCAAGTCCAGCCATGGAGCCAGGGTAAAGCCCAACATGCGTCCTGAATTTGGGGATGGAGCCCATTGTGAGAATTGTCTGTTCACCTAAGACAGACATTTTCAGACTGGGGTGTCTCCTGGGAAGCCCTGCCTCTGTCCCCTTGCAGGGACGGGGCAGGGAAAGGTAGCAGCAAGATACCCAGGATTGGGGCTGATCGGGGGTGATTTTCTCTTACCTGAGCCAGCTCTTGCTTCCTGCCTCCAGCTCCTGCCTGCTCCTGCCTCAATCAGAAAAGTGCGTTCTGACCGGGTATTTTTTACTGTTTTAGAGGCTGGAGGGGGCCCTGCAGAGACTTCTGCAGGGTTCCCCATACCCTCAGGAGGCAGGAGCTGGCTCAGGTACATGAAAATCACCCTTGATCAGCCCAGGCAGTGGCACGATCCAAAGGCTGCTCCCTTTGCCCTGACCCTGCACACAATTACCTCGTTTCTCAAACACCCAAGGGGTTTGAGCACCAAGGACCGAAGGCATGTAGTCAAACCCAGAAACGCCTTTCTAAGTCCTCCAGCAGGACTTCTAAAGCTTCCCAGGTCTTGAGGAAGCTGCACATGACCTCCCCAGGCCTCAGAAGTCTGCTGGAGACCCCTGCCCGCCTCGGGAGCAGCCTTTGGGGGTGCAGCTTGGCACCCCCTCAAAGTGTGCTATCCCCTTCCCCCCTTAGCTACTTCACTGCTTGCCTCCAAAACACTCCTGAGTATTGGTGGACAGAGGGGTAACAGAGGGGTGGGGAATCCGTGGAAATTGGGTGAAGGCTCTCAGTCGCAACCCTATTCATGTAAGCACACTAAGAGCTTCCACCCAAAAGCTTCAGGACAATTCCTCCCTCCCTTGTAGCACCCTAAACCACCTCCCGTGCTATTCCCAAAGGTTCCCCAACCCTCAAGAACAGCTTTTCCAAGGTCCAGCCAGCCACACTGCAGAAAATAGGTGGTGAAAATTTCCTGCACCACTGCCCAAGTGTTCGTTTGGATGTAACCTACATTTTTGTTCCACCCACTCCAGATGTTTCATTTCCCTTTAGATTCCTTCCATGTGACATCTCACTGGCAGCCTTCTTTCTGAAAATGAATTATACTGGCAAAATAAAAATGGTAACATCACAGAAGTATTGTAGGTCGAGAAGTTTTTCCAGGCTGCTACAGATGGGAGATAGTTTTCAGTGAGAAATGGCAAGTCAGTGAATACATATTCGTGGTGCAGACTATTTCATGCACTTTACAGGCAAGTTAAGGAAATGAGAAACCATCCATAAGAAGCAAGATATTAAATGCACTGGTAGGAAATATTCCATTACTCCATTTCTGCTTCTGTAACCTAGTAATCATGCCTTGTTCTTTCCAGTGGCTTCCAGGAACAATCAGAAGTTTTTAAAAAAGACACCGAATGCATGAAATGTATTTAACGTACATGAAAGTTGCAGCACAAAATTACATACAGTATTGTAGAGATTAATTCCCGTTTCCCTCCACCAAGGCTGGGGTGTATCTAAATAATCGCTTTGCCCTGCTATACAACCCAGTCAAAAGAGCTCTCAAAATTGAGTTTTCAAACAACTCTGTTCAGCATATATTGCAGTAAATGATGTCTTATGGCCATAGAAAATCCCTCAGATCTTCGACTTTAGGCCCCTTCTATTTGATGTCTTAACATACTTATCCTTAGGTCTGAGTCTATGTTGAAACGTCATCTCTTTAAACTTCCCTTTAGAACTTGCAAAGAGCAACAGCTTTAGAAACCCTGCTTGCATGCAATGTTCAGAGCCTTTTCAGCAATGGCAGGCCGAATGGTTGTTTTAAACGCTGATTTTTTACACCTAAAATAGAGAGTTATGCCATTTAATATCAACAAACGATTACTAAAACAATAAAATGTCTTAAGAACATAAGAAGAGCCCTGCTGAATCAGGCCAAAGGCCCACTAGTCCAGCTTCCTTTATCTCACAGTGGCCCACCAGATGCCTGACGGAGCTCACAAGACACGACCTGTGGCCTTTTACCCTCCCCTGCATCTGGCAATCAGAGGCAGCCTGCCTCTAAAACCAAGAGCTTGCACATACCTACTATGACTTGTAACCCGTAATGAACTTCTCCTCCAGAAATTTGTCCAATCCCCTCTTAAAGGCATCCAGGCAAGATGCCATTGCTACTTCCTGTGGCAAAGAGTTCCACAGACTGATTACACGCTGGGTAAATAAATATCGTCTTCCGTCTGTCCTAACTCTCCCAACACTCAACTTTTGTAGATGTCCCCTGGTTCTGGTGTTATGTGAGAGGGAAAAGAGCGTCTCTCTATCTACTCTGTCCATCCTCTGCATGATTTTGTAGGTCTCAATCATGTCTTAAAATATTATCACATGTGTTCTCATTGCTCCTACACTCCAACCATAACTAGATCCCCCCATAACCTGCATCTGATACACTACCCAGTGGTGTCAATAGGATTTGCATCACCCAGTGCAGGAGGCCAGTGCATCATCGCTATGATGGACCTCCTCATATGTAGTGGGTGGGGCAATGCCCTAGGCAGTGGGCATGGAGAAGCCCCATAGCCATGCCCCACTGGTTTCTTTGGCTATAACTTTTGATAGAGTAGAGATATTTCAACACAGTTTGTTTCATTGCATTCTTCATGAAATCACGCATCAAAAGCTATATAACATGAAGGTATTATTCAAAAGTACAAAGATTTAAAAAATTTTGGCAAGCAGTGGTGTCACCTCCCCCCCCCCCCCGTGAGCGTCAACTGGTGTGGCCTGCATCCCTTGCATCCCCTTTGCGATGCCAGTGGTGTTACCATATGGATGTTTCTTGAAGTTCCATCGTCTGGAACAGATCCCCATCCCACTGATATATAAATATATAAAACCAGCCTGCTTAAACTTGGGCCACTATAGTTATCGTGAATGGAATTCAAAAAGCTTACATCAGATGGCTTGTTTGCCAGTCAGTCGACGAGAAGTCGACTTCAAAATTGTGAATTTCTCGATACAGAATAGTCCAGTGGTTCTCGCACATTTAACCCACTTAAATGTGGGACCCACTTAATGTGGGACACATTTAACCCACTTAACCCCGGGACCCACTTTTTAGAATGAGAATCTGTCAGGATCCACCAGAAGTGGCATCATCACTCAGGAAAATTTTTAACAATCCTAGGCTGCAATCCTACCCACATTTACACAGGATTAAGTCCTATTTACTATCATTGTTAAAAGAATATGCATAGTAGCTTGTTAAAAGTACAGGTCTAACATTTCCCTAAATGCAGTCACATATATGGCAGCATCAAGTCTAATATATTAAAAAAAAATACGGAAATGAATGGGCACCCACCTGAAATTGGTTTGCGGCTCACCTAGTGGGTCCCGACCCACAGTCTGAGAAACATTGGGATAATCAGTGCAGTAAAAAAATGGAAAAAGAAGAAAGCAAAACCTTGTTAAATATACATCTTGTCAATTTCACATCATCGGTTTTAGATTTGCTGGCATGTTTGCCTAATATAGGGAGTGGAAATGAAAATACCTGGTTGGAAAAAGAAACTGCTTCAGAACACTGATAGAAAGACAAAGTTGATTGACAGTTTTGATTTGATGATCACATATTAGGAGGGCAGATTTCACATCACCTCCTCTCTGCTCAGTTACCATACTTTCTATCCTTGTTGTGACTTTCTTCGTTGCATTGGCTTCCTTCCTTCTTTTGTTAAGTCGCTGGCCTTAATAAATCATTCCTTATGTCCTTTTAATTATAAACCCTGTAGTGTCAAACGCTACCTTTGTCCTCCTCTGCTGCTCACCAACTGCCTTCTACTTATCTTAATGATGTTGCTTCCTTTTCTCTCTGTCTGGTCTTCAGAAGTCCACATTAGGATTATGTATGGACAGATGGAGCAGGTTTGTCATGTCCATGCGCAAAACCCAGTGGAGTACTCAAGGCTACTTTAAATTCACATCTGCAATTTTTTTTCTCTCCACTTCTTCCTTATGAGACACAAGGTTTTCCACACATATGCACACCAATTTTATGTTACAAACCAGGCAGAAATGGAAAACATCTCACAGACCATACAATTTATATGGTAGCCCCCAATGAATAGTTCCTTCTCTCATTATAATGCAATCTAAATTTACAAGAAAACTTGAAGAAAGCAACAATAGAAAGGATAAAGGTGGCCATATTAATCAGCCATGCATCATCATCATCATCATCATCATCTCTCTCTCTCTCTCTCTCTCTCTCTCTCTCTCTCTCTCTCTCTCTCTCTCTCTCTCTCTTGCACAAAGCTGATACAGTCAAAAGATGAAGGATGGCTATACACTCATATATCTATATATAAAGGATCTATACTCACATGTGTTGAACTGTCTGCAAAGCTAGAGTTTCTTTGAAAAGTCTGCAAAGCAGCTCTGCTTGTTGAAAAGGCAAGCAGTATTTTCAACCTGAATGGTTGCCTCTTCAGCTATAGGAGTTCTTGAACTGAAGATGTCAAATAAAACTCCAGTGGTAAAAACGTGGGGTTATAGTTTTGCCTTAGTACATAGTGCTTTACTTTTGATCTCCTTTTACAGATTCATTCTTAGAATCTACTAAGCCTGCAATCTTATACACACTTTCCTGGGAGTAAACCCCATGGAACACAATGAGACTTACTTCTGAGTAGACACGACTAGGATTGCATTATAGGTCTTACGATAGTATATCAAACAGGCAGCCTAATCCTATCCAGGGCTTGCACTGATCTGTCAGCGTAAGTCCTAGAATGATGGTGCGAGAATTACTTTGTTGTTCTACAAAGGCAAATGACTGGAGGCCACGTGTGGGCAACAGTGACCCACTGAACCCCCTCTGTCTGTCCTCTGGACAAAAAGAACTGCCAAATTCCAGGTTGAGAATCCTATTGTGTGATGCAATCATGTGACAATCAGCGCAATCCTAACTTGTGCTGGAACAGGCAGGCCTGCGCTGTATCCTGTGCAAGTTTGGGGCTGGCTGAAGTTTGGCCTGAGACAAGGGGGAAAAAATCCTCCTTACTTCAGGGAAAGCTGCAGCAACCCCAATGGGTCTGCTGAGATCTGCATCACCTAAAGAGGTGGCGCAGATCTAAGCAGAACAGAGGAGCCTGGAGCTGCTCTGCAACACCTAGGAACGGTGCAAGGATCTGGCCAGTCCTGACCCCACATCCTGCTCTCTGCCTACCTGCCCACAGGCCCACCTGCAGGCTGCCCTTCCCCCACCCCATCCTGAAATGCCTCCTCCCCCCTCCTCCCTGCCTTCCCCACACCTCCCCCCAGATCCTTCCTCCGCAGACCTACCATTCCCCGTCGGTGCGAAGGCTGGATGCAGCCTCTGCAGGCCAGTGCAAAGATACACAGTAAAGTTGCCTTCTCCTGGAATAAGGAGATGTGTTATTTCCTTATTAAGTCTGCTAGATTTTCAGGTCAGACTTTTAGTTGTGTGAATTGACTCTGTAAAAAAGATAGCAAACTTATATCAAAAGGTGTAGATAAGCCAAGTACACATCTATGGAAATAATGTTCCCACTAGAAGCCCTTAATTAATATTGTCTCTTCTGCTCCTTCCTCTCAAAATTGGCTCCATCTGTTTCATTTTGATTTCTTTTTTAATTATGGGGAAATTTTTCAAAGTTATCTGAAAATGCCTCTTCACAGTATCAAAAAGGGAGAAGAAAAGAAATCTCCCAGCCGTTATTTTGCTTGTCTTACCTACATGATAGTGGTGATGAGGTCTCTTTTATTCTCTCATAAGCTTTGCTGTTTGTCTCGTCACTGAAAATGTAAGCAAATTTACTGTGCTTACATCTTTGTTTACTCATTTCTCCTAGTTAGATTTGGCTAATGCTTCCTTTCTGATAATAACAAGAGTTGGAGGAATACACTCAATGAATACACTTTTCTTCCTTGCCTTATCTTCAGATGAAAGCAATTTCTTTGAGTCAACAAGAAAAGGGTTCTGAATAGCAAAATTGGAGAGATGAGTTCTTTCCAGAAAGGCAAAAAAATAAAAATAAAACTACATGGTTTGCATCTCTCTCTCTCTCTCTCTCTCTCTCTCTCTCTCTCTCTCTCTCTCTCTCTCACACACACACACACACACACACACACACACACTTAACAGCTCAATGACTTTAGAGCAGTGGATTGGGACCCGCTAGGTGGGTTGCGTCATGTGGTGTCTCATAGCATCTAGCACGGCTGCTGTTGAAAATACAGAGCTGAAAATACAGGGTACAAAGCTGTAGGGCATGGAGAGAGGTCTACTGCTTTGCCCTTGGAAAGATGGTCTACTGGAAGGAGAGGCCTGTGTGGTTGGAGGAGGATCCAAGTCTGTCTTCTGCTTTGACTTCCAAACTGGAATGCTTAAATTCCGAGCTACGCAAAACGACAGCACGAGTGTGTTGTGTAATGGGACCTTTGGCTGATCGTGGCTTAGGTTTGAAGCTTAAATTGATGAGGTCACCTCCAGCCATGACATCATTTCTAGTGTCTATGACATCACTTCCAGTGGGTCTCAACAGACTGTCATTCTCAAAAGTGGGTCCTGATGCTTAAAAGTTTGAGAACTACTGTTTGAGGATCTGCCAAATCCCTATTTTTTATATCTTTTAGAAGAATATTCTTTAAATGTCTGTGTGTGTGTTGTCCTTGGGGGACATGGGGGGGACATGGGGGGACATGGGGGGGCATGTAGTGGTGCCTGTGGCTGTGTTATTCATTCCTAGTGGCTGTCAGGGGGGTGTCCCCCAACATTGGTCACTCATTGGCCCTGCACCTGTCCCCATCCCCTGCTCAGTTCGCCGTGGTGGTTTTTCTCTTCCTGCCGGTGTCGGGGCTGACTGGATGCAGTGATTGACTTCTTGGACCTCACGGCAATGACTCATTGATATCACATGGATGTCTCACCAGCTTCACAGCGACGACACATAGAAGTCACTTGGATGATGCACCAATGACTTCTTGTGATGATACATGAACTTCACATAGATGATACACCAACGTCATGGTGATGATGCTCTGCCACCAGGATGCTGCTTCATGGATAACAGGCTATGTGGGTGTCTCCATGGATGCCGAGAGTGTTGTTGGGTAGGGCTGTGCCAGCTTTGCTTTGCCTAGACAGGCTTGGCGTTTGGCCCTCATTGTGCCAGCACTGGGGTGTCTTTGGTGTGGCGTTGCCAGAACTGGCTTAGCCTAGAACGGACATTGAATCAATAACATTGCAATGTTATTGCAGTGTCCAAATTGGGCCATAAGTATCGCAGAATATGCTTTGCACCCTCTAGTTAAGCGCATGTACACTCCCACAGTCATTTCAAATCTGCAATTCGGGCAATTTAGATGCAGCAATTTCTGCAAGGACATCTGCAAGAGGGATCTGAAGGCCTTAGGAGTGGACCTCAACAAGTGGGAAACCCTGGCCTCTGAGCGGCCCGCTTGGAGGCAGGCTGTGCAGCATGGCCTTTCCCAGTTTGAAGAGACACTTGGCCAACAGTCTGAGGAAAAGAGGCAAAGAAGGAAGGCCCACAGCCAGGGAGACAGACCAGGGACAGACTGCACTTGCTCCCAGTGTGGAAGGGATTGTCACTCCCAAATTGGCCTCTTCAGCCACACTAGACGCTGTTCCAGAACCACCTTTCAGAGTGCGATACCAGAGTCTTTCGAGACTGAAGGTTGCCAACTACAGGGGTGCATTTGAGTGTACTGGCATTTTATGGAAAACAATATCAAATAGCATTTACTGGTCCACTTGCAGTGAAGCCTCCTAGTTGTGGGGAACATAAATTGTGATATCCATTTTGATAACCCGGGTGCAAAATGTGCTGTCCTTGTGTACAATTTTCCAGCTACCTCCTTCAAACCTATCCATGACCAACTCCCAACACAAATGACCCAATTTCAAATTGGGGTCTTGCCATTTCTTTATCCGGTACCTACTGGCCATTCATTTCCCAAACAACCCAAAAAGGTTCTCAAGGTTGCTTGACTGCAGTAAGCTCAACAGAAACCCAAGTGATATCCAGATTGCAGCGCAATCCTATGTTATGCTGCAAGAAGTACCCAGAGCAAGATATGACTCCAAAGCAGCTCGGCTGGAGGTAAGAGAAAACTCTTCCCCTTACCCCTAGGTAAGCCATTCCACCCCAATGGGTCTCCTCAGACTTGCACCACCTCCAGAGGTGCTTCAAGCCACTCCACACTGCTTGGGAATGGGGGTTGGAAGTCAGCATAACTGCCAGGTTCCAGCACCACCTCCTGTTCCCCACCCACCCACCCTGGGACTGCCCTCCGCCCTGCCCTGGAACGCCTCTCTCTCACCTCCACCCCACCTCCTCCCTGCCCACCCCAGAACCTCGCGTCAGCCAAGCTCGGCCAACACAAGACTCCCTCTCCGTGTCAGCGTGGAGGCTGGATTCAGCTTTGCAGGCCAGCACGTGTCCGTGTGCCGACCCAGCCGACTCACAAGGAGGTGAAAATGTGCTTTACGGCATGTTTACGACCCTCCTGGGCCAGCACAAAACACTTGCACCGGTCCAAACCCAGGTCAGGATTGTGCCCTTAGATATCTAGATTAAAAAACCCTAGTAATCCCTACTGATCATGGCCTAATGATATCTAGATTAGATTACTGCATTGCACTCTACATGGGGCTGCCTCTGAAGATGGTCCGAAAACTGAAAGTGGTGCTGAACACAGTTATCCATGTGGTTACTGGGACTCACTGGTTCTACTTAGTTGGGCTGCTGCTTCAGAGACTGTACTGGCTGTTGGTTCATTTCTTGGCTCAATTCAAAGTGCTAGTTTTGACTTTTAAGGCCCTTTACAGCTCAGGACCTGGGTATTTGAGGGACCACATCCTTCAGTATAATCCTACCCATTCTCTCTGATAATCAGAGGGAGGCTTTCTGACTGTGCTGCCATCAGTAGAGGTGAGGGGGTTGGCAGCTAAAAATAGGGCCTTCTCAGTGGTGGCTCCTTGTTTGTGGAATTCCCTCCCCCTGGAATTAAGAACGGCTTCCTCTCTAGAGAACGTTTGGCAGTCTTAAGACTTATTCAGGAAGGCTTTTGAACGACTTTGTGGGCTAGCGTTTTTAATGAATGGAATTTTAATAGTTTTGTGCGGTCCTGGGTTTGTTCTGTTTTAATGTTTTAATTGTTTTTATGCTTAATGTTTTTAGTATTGCTTTAATGCAATTCAGTTTTATGTTGTAAGCCACCTTGAGTGCCCTCAAATGTGAAGGAAAAGCAGGATATAAGTTCTTAAAATAAATAATAGTAAAGAAATAATTCATCCAAT
Organism: Tiliqua scincoides; assembly: GCF_035046505.1. Classification (NCBI taxonomy): domain Eukaryota; kingdom Metazoa; phylum Chordata; class Lepidosauria; order Squamata; family Scincidae; genus Tiliqua; species Tiliqua scincoides. The sequence goes on along the minus strand of NC_089821.1, from coordinate 7,543,015 downwards.
AAGAATCCAATTTGTTTGTATGAGTAGCTCCAAAGTGGCTTAGTGGTTCTCAACATTTTAGAGGCCCCTGTCTGATCTCGGAAGCTAAGCAGGGTCAGGCCTGGTTAGTACTTGGATGGGAGACCGCTTGGGAATACCGGGTGCTGTAGGCTTATACCATAGTCTTTCGAGACTGAGGGTTGCCAACCAGAGGCTGCTGCCTGATTTATAAATGGGGGGACTACAATAGTGATTGGGCAATAGCGCTCCCCTCCATAGCAGCTTGATAACCCTTGATGCACATAGCCTAATCTGCCCTGTCACTTTCACAAACCACCAAAATTGGGTCATGACCCACTGGTGGGACCCACAGTTTGGGAACCTCTGGCTTAGACTGATGTACTAGCTGAAAAGATGCAGTTTGCTTTCATTCTGTGCAACTTTCAGAGTTGCCTTCCCATCTGTTCTGACCTACCAAAGAGACACACAAACATTTATAGATGCCTCCTTTGATATTACTTTAAATTATTGAGATTAGAGCAGACGTACTAAATATTTATGGCTGACTACAACCTCTAGCTGGTTTGTTTTTTTTAAAAATAACACTTTGAAACTACAGCACTCTTTAAATGTTTGATTAAGGATACCTTTTATTTATGTCAGCACATAGAAGAGTACAGCTGTAGAAGACATACATCAATGTCCAAAGAAAAAAGACATTAAAATTCATAAGGTTCATTTTCTGACGTTCTCTACAAACTGTAGCTGAGAGTTTGTCACTGAGTTAACACCAGCAATAAAATTATGTAACTGCTAGTGTCACATTCCTTGAGGTACAGTCAGAGGCAGCTACAATTCCACAGATTGGTTTAACTTATTTCAAAAATGAACATAAATTATCCTTAATCTGACTTTCTGTAATAGTGGAAAAATGTGTCAGAAGAAATCATTGGCATCCCAGTGAGTTTTTGCTAAGACAAAGAGGAGACTTGAGGGTTGTTTTTATTTCATTTTTCCCTTTTGTGCTACAACAAGAAATAAAAACTTATAGGCAAAAGAAACTGTTACGTCACTCACAGGTAATTCTCTTGCTTGGTAATTCTCTCTCTAAGCCAGAAATCTGTCCAGTCCCCTTTTAAAGGCATCTAGGCCAGATACCATCACCACATCCTGTGGCAAGGAGTTCCACAGATTAATTACATGCCGGGAAGTTTTTCTTCCTCTCCCACAATAACAAACTAGGGCTCATCCAAGGAAACTTATTGTTGGGAGATTTAAGGCCCAATGCTGTCCTGAAGATAGAATGGCATATCTCTATGCACAACAACAGCCCCCCTTGTGTAGAAATCTGCCTGCCAATGGGTGCACTATGTATGCTGGCACAATGTCAGAAAAATCCTGTGCCAATGTAGCTCAGGTGTCACTTTGATGTCAGCTCAGCTCTGCTGAAAAAGAGGACAAAACAAGGAAGAAATTGGGGCATGGGAGAAAAAGATGGGAGAGATGAGGGGGAATCAACGGACACCATATCCCAACACCCCATCAGACAATGGACATGTGTCTGACACTAGAAAACCACAACACCAATGATGCAGTTGATGTAGGCAGGAATAATCACATAAGGAGCAATGGAGATGAGAAAAATAGCAGAAAATTGCACCTCCTCCTCCCCATCGCCCTCTCACTTTCCTGCAAGGGAGCATAGGATACACACTACATTTGGTAGCCAATCACAGCACGCCAGTCCCAGTACTAAAGCCTCTGCCAGGGACGCTACAGCTCAGATGATGCTTGGTGTTGAGCTGCACCTGGAAATGGAAAAGGTGCAAAAGAGAGCAACTAAGATGATTACTGGGCTGGGGCACCTTCCTTACGAGGAAAGGCTACGGCGTTTGGGCCTCTTCTGCCTAGAAAAGAGACGCCTGAGGGGGGACATGATTGAGACATACAAAATTATGCAGGGGATGGACAGAGTGGATAGGGAGATGCTCTTTACACTCTCACATAACACCAGAACCAGGGGACATCCACTAAAATGGAGTGTTGGGAGAGTTAGGACAGACAAGAGATACACAGCGTGTGGTTGGTCTGTGGAACTCCTTGCCACAGGATGTGGTGACGGCATCTGGCCTGGATGCCTTTAAAACGGGATTGGACAAGTTTGGATTGGATGTCAAAGGGGTCTGATGTGGAGCCATTAAAGACTACAGTGCCCTTCATGTCCTTGTGGAAAGACCTGATGATACTGAGGAGCCTGGGTATGTAATGTAATACTATAATTGTAATAATATGTATGAATGTAATAATATGTATGTATGTAATAATAATAATATAATTGTAATAATGTTGTATGTCATGTAATAATCTCCTCTATGGAGAACTCATGCAAGGGAAGTGCCCTACAGGTAGACCACAGCTGCGATACAAGGACATCTGCAAGAGGGATCTGAAGGCCTTAGGGATGGACCTCAAAAAGTGGGAAACCCTGGCCTCTGAGCGGCCCGCTTGGAGGCAGGCTGTGCAGCATGGCCTTTCCCAGTTTGAAGACTTGGCCAACTGAGGCCAAGAGGCAAAGAAGGAAGGCCCATAGCCAGGGAGACAGACCAGGGACAGACTGCACTTGCTCCCAGTGTGGAAGGGATTGTCACTCCCGGATTGGCCTTTTCAGCCACACTAGACGCTGTTCCAGAACCACCTTTCAGAGCGCGATACCATAGTCTTTCGAGACTGAAGGTTGCCAATGCACACACAATATAATTGTATTAATTATATTAACAATTAATTGTAATGTAGTGATTTAATGTAAGTAAAAAACTGGTAGTGTGCCTTGACAATTTTAGTGCCTTGTCGGTGTGCCGTGAGCTGAAAAAGGTTGAAAATGGCTGACCTAGATACTTTTTTGGCATTAACAGACTGAAACAATCGTTGTCTATCTCTTCACAGCTTGTGTCCAAGGAAGACCAGCTGAGAGATTAATCAAGTCATCCAAAGTGGAAAATTAAAAGCCATGGGGATGACGTGGTCGGGGTCTCCAAGGTGGCCTTCCTGCAGACATGGAGACCTCAGCTCAGGCTTGCAAGTCCTTATAAGATATTTGTTTCTGGGCTGCCAAATTTTCCATGTCTTTCTGTGTCTATAAACAAATGCACATTGCTGAAGTCACAAGAATGCTGGACTCCTCCGTTGTTGAGCTGTGCTATTTCCTGGGTGCAATTATGACAGATGTTTTGTAATCCAGTTGTGGGGGAAGTCTCCTTCTCTGCATTCATCTGTCACTGTCTCTCCCCTCATGGTAGTGGAAGCCGCAAAAGGAGTCCGCCATCGCACACGGTTTCTTTCCATGGGGAGCCTGCACTTCCTTGACATCCAAATTGTTCCCTCAATATTGCTGCCTCTAAGGGTTTGTCTGTATGCATGCCTGGCACTGGTAGAGGAGAGGGTCTTCAAAGGTAACCCCACATGAAACTCATCAATAGCATGCCCAGAGGGGGGCACAGTGCTAAGTTGTGCAGGTGCCTCAATGTGCCGTGTAAGCGGAGCCTTTGGAGTCATTCCAGGCAGCGATAGCAATATGGAGGAGAAGTTCTCTTCAGCAGAGGTTGCTGCTTCTTCTCTTCTTTCCCTTCACCTCCCTTTCACCAAACCTCTCTCTCAAACCTTTGTGCTGCTCTTTGTTCTCCCAATTGGACGGGAAGAGGAGAGTATGCTGGAAACCCTATTCATTCAAAACAGGAGTGAGGTAGAGCACAGAGGCTGTGCACTGAGAGAAGTTTGAGGTATGGACAGCCATGTGGCCAGGGACCCTGGAACCCAGGGTGGTGACTTCATGATATCAGTGTGCTCTTGTGATGTCACTTCTGGATTCTCCTGAGTCAGAACTGTAGGTGGGGCATGTTAAACTCACAGCAGAGGTTTCAGCCATGTTTTGTCATCATCAAAGCTGCTGCTGGGAGTGCACTACATGTGCCACCTGCTGTTCAGGCTCTGAAAGTGGCTGGAGCACATGAACATGCACCCTCTTCTGGCGTGGCACATGGGTTGAACCACCCTGCTTGTTACACCACTGGGTACAGAAAGCAAAGCACACATCAAAGGGAAGGGGTTCCAGAACCCTTCTCCTCCCTGCCCATGTGATACTTTCATAAACAGCCATGTTCTTATGTTCATACGTTAGCTGGGGATATGGAGGTCTGAAGCCATGGCAGGAGGTCTGGTCTAGAGGGGGGCAGGAGGTCTGGTCTAGAGGGTAGAGCCTCCATTTGCCTGAAGATAACATCGGCAGGTCGCCAGTTCGAAGCCACCGGCACCGTGCGACCTTGAAGCAGCTGACAAGCTGAGCCAAGTTATTCCATCTGCTCTGAGCATGGGAGGGTGGAGGCCAGAATGTGTGGCCAGATCAAGACAGAAACATCTGATTGTTGTGGTTTCTTGAAAGATAGAACCTTTCAAATTGTAAAAATCCCTACGGGGATTTAAATTGCCTGCCCATGTAAACCACCTTGAATAAAGTCCGAGGAGAAATCTGAGGACCCAGAAAGGCGTTATAGAAATACCTGTATTGTATTGTATTGTATTGTATTGTATTGTATTCTTCTTCCTGCAGAAGTAGTGGGCTGCTGTTGCCACTCTCAGGGAGCTGGAAGAGGACTGAAACCCTGAAGAGAGCAGCAGGATGGAGAAGGGACTGGGTGGATGGGAGGGGCCTCATCGGTTTGCCACCCCCTTGCCACTTGATGTAAGGGCTTCACATCACTGCACGGCAAGGCCAGCCTTATTTGTTCCTGCCTGCAGTCTTGTGCAGATCTCCTAATGAGGGGAAAATCTCTCTCTTGCCCAGATTTAATGGACAAGCAAGGACAAATATTTTTTTTAGATATTCATGCTTGTAGAATGAAATCAATAGGTATCTGTTTCTTCACAATCAAAGAGTAATAGAGCGTAGCTGAGCAAGAGTCTCAGCGACAATAAAACATGCTCTGCATGTATGGAAGAGGGTTCAAAGAGTGCAAACAAACAGAGCCCATCACTGGTGAGCTGCAAAGGAAAAAATCCTTTTGTTTAGAGCGCGGATCTTGTTAATGCCATGAACAGGCTTCCTCGGTATTCTGTGCAAATGGTTAAAAGTCATAAAAGGTGGCTGTGTTTATCCTAGTTCTCCAAGTCTCCAGTTATATATACCATGACATAGTAGATATATATTGTAATGCAGATCTGAAAAAGCCAGGTTTTCTTTAGTAAAGATGATTTCAGCCATTTCTGCCCAACATTGCATATACGCAACAGGGACCAAATGTGTACATCCGTAAGCCTTGGATTAAGCATGGGGGAAATACTGGTGGAGAATGGGTGGATGATAGAGCCCTGTTGAATCAGGCCAAAGGCCCATCTAGCCCAGTTTCCTGTATCTCACAGTGGCCCAACAACAACAACAGTATTTATATACCGCTTTTCAACAAAAAGTTCACAAAGCGGTTTACAGAGAAAATCAAATATCTAATGGCTCCCTGTCCCAAAAGGGCTCACAATCTAAAAAGATGCAACACCAGCAGATAGCCACTAGAAAAGACATTGCTGGGGTGAGGTGGGCCAGTTGCTCTCCCCCTGCTAAATAAAAGAGGAGCACCCACCAAGTGCTTCAGGGAGCACACTAGACAACAAGACACAACCTGCATCCTGGTGTCCTACCCAGCATTCTGAGGTAGCCTACTTCTAAAACCAGGAGATTGCACATACCTACCATGACATGTAACCTATGATGGATTATTCCTCCAGAAATTTGTTTAATCTTCTCTTAAAGGCATCCAGGCAAGAGGCCATCACCACGTCCTGTGGCAGGGAGTTCCACAGACTAATCACACGCTGGGTATAGAAATATTTTCTTTTGTCTGTCCTAGCTCTCCCAACACTCAATTTAATGGTTGTGTGAACCCTTGGTAAGTGAACAAAGTAAAGCATACCAGACAACACCCATCTGGAAGTGTCCTTCAGACAGAGCTTGGGTATTCTCAAAACCCCTTTAGGACCAACAGGTACAATTCTCTTCCATGCAATCAGTTGTATATCTAGAGGGATTGAAAAAGCACTGAATTTTGCAGGGAGCCTCACCCTAGCATATAAGTGGCCGCTCCCCTTCAAAGCCATTCTGGATGGTGGGAGCAAAATGGAGAATTTGCCTGGCTTTGAAGGGGACAGGAAGGGCCACTTGCACACCATCCTGAGGCTCCCTGCTAAACATAGTGCTTTGTACCCCTCTAGCCACTGCACATTCCCATCATCATGGTTATTAATGCATCATTTAATACATTTTTCTTCTCTTCCTCTATTTCAAGCTCATCCAACTTGAAATGTTTGAAAACCATTTCTCCCACCACTTCCAGGAACGTTGCAGGCAGAGGTGACTTCACAAAATGGAAGGACCAAACAGGCCACACTTACTTCCTAGGTTTCTTTTTTTTCAAAACAGACAATTGTCTTATTCTCAACAGGTGATCTGCACCTCTGAAATGATTAAACTTAAGCCAGAAAGCGAGAAAGAAAAAATAAATTATAGCGGGTGGCAATTTAGAAAGATAGGGAAATAAAGGATTATAATTACAGTTAACAATTATATATAATGATATGCAGCTAATACTCTTCTGCGTCATTCGGTAAATGGGATGTTGCACCTTGGCAACCTCTGGGACAGATGGAATTTCAGCTTCAATGAGCCCTTTGAGGAACGCTGGGGAAATATGTCTGTAAATAAAAGACCATTTATTTTGGCACAGGGCTCCTTCTTTGCCCAAATGAGGTGCCGCCGCCGAATCTCCTTGAGAACCTGACACAACAGAAGGGATAATTTGTCTGTTCCCAAAGGTGACTTTTCAAACACTGCTCTAAAAGTCTGCAGCGGGAATAAGGAGACATAACAAGGCAGGGAAGGAAAATGAAGCTCAGCCTGCAGACAGAGGCTCGCCTTTTTGATGTAGAATGTGAAATTTCACCTTCTCTGTCAGGAGTTCTGTCTTATGGAAATTGTGTAGGTGAATTCATAGTACGTCCTCTTTCTTGGCTTAAAGTGCAAGAAGACTGTGTCACTCCAGAATTATCTGCTTATCAATCGCTCCATTTATTTATCTGAAAAAGCCTAGAGAAAGAAGGCACTTGAGGGGTATGATTGAGACATATAAAATTATGCAGGGGGGGGATAGAGGGATGTTCTTTTCCCTCGCACTCAACACCCAAATTAGGGGACATTGGGAGAGTTGGGAGAGTTAGGACGGACAGAAGAAAATGTTTCTTTACCCAGCATGCAATTAATCTGTGGAACTCCTTGCCACAGGATGTTTGACGGCATAAGAAAATAAAAAGAGCCCCACTGGATCAGGCTAAAGGCCCATCAAGTCCAGTTTCCTGTATCTCACAGTGGTCCCGCCAGATGCTTCAGGAAGCACACAAGAGACCTGCATCCAGCTGCCCTCCCCTGGATCTGGTCTTATGATGGCTCATCCAGGATTGAACCCGGGATATGGCCTGGATGCCTTTAAAAAGAGATTGGACATTTATGGAGGAAAAGTCCATCACAGGTTACAAGTCATGAAGGGTGAATGCAACCTCCTGGTTTTAGAATTAGACTACCTCAGACTGCCAGATGCAAAGGTGTGGCAACAGGATGCAGGGATATTGTTGTCTTATGTACTCCTTGAGGCATCTGGTGGGTCACTGTGAGATACAGAAAACTGGACAAGATGGGTCTTTGGCCTGATCCAGCAGAGTTCTTTTTATACCCCACCCTGCCTCAAAAGTTTCAGGATTAGCTTAGCAATAAAAATTAAAGCAATACAATATAAACAGCACCACCAGCAAATTAAAAAAATACAAATTGGACAGATCGGGAGCCTCTTAAAAGCAGCCTCCCTAGCCCCATGCTGTGGGGTAAAGAACTGCAGTGGCGCCCCCCCATGAGCTGTTGCCACCCCTTGTACACAAATCCCCCCCCCCCACTCACATGAGGCTCATGAAGCCTCACACAACCTGAACCCACATCAGGGAAGCCTCTCTGAAGTTCCCCGAGGCTATAAACTGTGCTTCTGGAAACATTTGCCCCATAAACTTCTATGGTAGGTCCACAACTGCTTAATGTACATCAAAAGTCTGCTGAAAAGGCAGCTCGCTAGAATACAGACGAATAACACTAATAAGGAGGTTTGTCATACTTTGCAGCGCAGTGACTTCTACTGAACGCTTTCCACATGTGCTGCCTCCAACACATTCTCGGCATCACCTGGCAGGACAAAGTTCCAAACAACACAGTCCTGGAATGAGCTGGAATCCCTAGCACGTATGCACTGCTGAAACAGACGCCTGTGTTGGCTCGGTCATGTCGTGAGAATGGATGATGGCCAGATCCCAAAGGATCTCCTCTATGGAGAACTCGTGCAAGGAAAGCGCCCTACAGGTAGACCACAGCTGCGATACAAGGACATCTGCAAGAGGGATCTGAAGGCCTTAGGAGTGGACCTCAACAAGTGGGAAACCCTGGCCTCTGAATGGCCCGCTTGGAGGCAGGCTGTGCAGCAGGGCCTTTCCCAGTTTGAAGAGACACTTGGCCAACAGACTGACGCAAAGAGGCAAAGAAGGAAGGCCCATAGCCAGGGAGACAGCCCAGGGACAAACTGCACTTGCTCCCAGTGTGGAAGGGATTGTCACTCCCAAATTGGCCTTTTCAGCCACACTAGACGCTGTTCCAGAACCACCTTTCAGAGTGCGATACCATAGACTTTCGAGACTGAAGGTTGCCAACAGCAGTGACTTCTACAGGGCAGGAGCCACCCCTGAGAATGCCCTCTCATGGGTTACTACCAAATGCACATCTGATAGACATGGTACCCAGAATCAATTCACCTTAAAGGAACTCACAAGATGGGCAGATCATGTGGGAGATGGTTGTTCCTGAGATGCTTGGATCCAAAGCCATGTAGGGTTTTAAGGGCCATAACCAGCACGTTTAATAACCCCCAGAAACTTTCTGGTAACCAATGCAGTTCAGCCTCATCCCATATTGATGACAACTCATCCCAAATGCCAGGAATCCCCCAGCACCAGCTTCTGAAACCAAACCTCTAGAAAGACCAGAGCCACTGTAAAACCATGCGCCTGGCCCATCCCAGCCAGTCAACTCAGAATGATACCATAACAAGTACGTAGTACTGAAAGTCACTGAGAGGTTCAGCAAAACCAGCAGGCAAATGAACTCCTTCTGTCCAGTTCCTGCTGCAGGCCAAATTTTCAGTCCCCAATCCAGTCTGGAAATCAGACTGAAAAAAGGACAAGATAATTAGACACTATCTTCAAGGGTGATTGATTCTTGTGCCTATTACATAAATTGGCTTCGAGAGGCCCACATCAAGGCTGCTGTGAGAACTAATGCTTACAGTTAATAGGCCTACCTCATATGTAGTTCCCTTATACCCAATTATTCTAGGGGTTGGTCTAGCCCAGTATTGTCTACTCTGATTGGCTGCCATTCTCCCATTCTTCAAGTTAGATACTTTCCCCAGACTTGCTAATTGGAGATTCTAGTAATGAACCTGGAACTTTATCTGTGCAATGCACTGAACTTTGACCCGTCATCTCTATTTTTTTTTCTGATTTTCAATTTGTGATATTGGTACCTTTATTCATGAATGTGCTGTTCTGCTATTTGCTTCCAACAACTCAGGTTGTGTCTCATTCACAAGGGTTTCATTCCCAGAACTCACGTGGAAAAATCACATTAAAACAAATCAATTTAAAAAAACAATGTCCCTTTGCTAGGCGATTTAAAAACAGCCTTGTTGATGTTGTGATGTAAGACACAGTCATTAGGCAGACAATCCATCATCAGTCTCTCTCCAAGTGCTTAGAAAGGCTTCAGTCTGAGCCAGCGACCCCTCCCTTGACTGCTGGGATGGAATGCAAAGTGATTATCTTTCTTTCACATGCTCAGGGGGAAGGGGAAGGGAGAGAGAATGATGGATGGATTGACAGCCCGCTGCCTTCTCTTGCATTGAGGCCATTGTTAAAAGACTTTTTTTCCTTTAATTTAAGGGTCCCTTTTCATCTCTTTAAGATAAAACCACAGGTAAAAAATCTGTGGATAATTAAGTTATACCTGTACCTACATATTTTCATGCAATCTAGGCATGATAATGAACTGCATACCTTTTCAGCCTAACCAAGAAAAGTTTGTTGTGATCAGAGCTTCTTGTTTGTACTGATCAGGATCTGCCAAAATACTGCTTGGATAAGATTGGGCCAATCGTCATAGTGGCTGGGTTATTCCATTATCCGTATAGCCTTAGTTCAAGGTTCTGAAAAATACTTCTAGAGAGGTGATACCAACTACTGTATGAGCTGAATAGTGGCTTCCCCCCAAAAATTAATTAAGTCAGGAAGGTTCTGCTTTCATTGCTCTCGAAGTCCCAACTCAGCAACCAGCCAAGCTCCCTCATTAATGACAGTGACTACTGACCTTCCTCACACAGTAATTTTCCAATAAGCAATCAAGGAACAGTTCACTTCTTTATGTTCTCTTCTCCAGGAGCATCTCCTTGTCTCAGTAAATTTTCAGTTTTCAAGGCAAATCTTTGTACCAGTCATGTTTCTTTCACTTTCTCCATGACAAATCCTTGTGGCCATCTGCAGTACACAGAAGCTTCCCCCCTTAGATTTGCTGACGTATATGAAGAAGAAGGGCGGAAAGAAAAGAATATCTGCTGTGGTTACATAAAATTCATAACAATGCAAAACTGCTGAAGGCTTAATACAGCCTAAAATTAAATGGGATTTAGTACAGAACACACATCCCATAAGAAAACAGATAAGGATATTGTCAATACTCATGGTTGGCAACATTCAGTCTCGAAAGACTATGGTATAAGCCTACAGCACCCAGTATTCCCAGGCGGTCTCCCATCCAAGTACTGACCAGGCCTGACTCTGCTTAGCTTCCGAGATCAGACAAGATCGGGAGATAGTGTTCAGTATAGGGAGATGGTTGGCAACCTTCAGTCTCGAAAGACTATGGTATAAGCCTACAGCACCCAGTGTTCCCAGGCGGTCTCCCATCCAAGTACTAACCAGGCCTGACTCTGCTTAGCTTCCGAGATCAGACAAGATCGGGAGATAGTGTTCAGTATAGGGAGACGGTTGGCAACCTTCAGTCTCGAAAGACTATGGTATAAGCCTACAGCACCCAGTATTCCCAGGCGGTCTCCCATCCAAGTACTGACCAGGCCTGGCCCTACTTAGCTTCCGAGATCAGATGAGATCAGGCATGTGCAGGATAACAGTGGTGCATCAGAAAGAAACTATTGACTGCCCAAGGTCTTGAGGTGAGTCTTACACGATGGTGGGGAAGTCTCTTCTGTATCCCGTATCACGCAGGTAACATCTGTTCGGAGGACCCATGTGAAATGTATGGATGGGTGTTCCCCTGCCAGCATCTGCCTCTATCTAGTTAAGCAGATTAATTTAAATCTTTCCATAAGAACTGGTCGAAGAAGCATCACAACTTTGAATGTTAGATGTATTATTCTCAAGAGCCCAATCTTATGCTGTCTACTCAAAAGTAAGTCCCATTATAGTCAATGGGGCTTACTCTCAGATAAGCGTGAATAGGATTGCAGCTCAAGTCCCACTGACATGATCCCAGACCACCAGTGGCGGCATGTTTGGGGGGGGTGGAAGCACTCCCCTAGCCATGCTACCCCCCTACCTGTCACATCTGCTGCTTCCCTATTCAGAGGCCTTTGGAGGACCATCAGAAGGCCTTCTAAGGGCAGTGACAATCAGCGGTGGCATTTTTTGGACCTCCAAAGTCCTTACAAGGCCATCTAAGGGTAGGGGAGGCTGCATGAGGCCTCTCCAGCCCTCTGGATGGGGGGGAAGCAGCCCATCTGGTAGGGGTGGTGGCAATTTGTGGCTGCACCAGGGCCAGGATTGCCACTGGGTGACCATCTATTATTTGAGACAAGCTCCAGTAGGTGCTTCCACAGGTAAAGAATCCCCTCAGTGGTCTGGTAGAATGAACAGGGTTTCATGCAGAAAGGTGCTGAGGGCTGATAGGCTTTGGAGATGTCTGGGGCAAGGGAAATGCCCGAGTTGGCCCACTGCCTTGATTTCAGAGCCATGATAACAGCGGAAAGTTTTCCGCCATCAGTGCTGAAGGTGCATGACCTCACTGCGCCACTTTCATTATCCTCTTTCATTGAGAAAGAGTGCCTCTCCACCACCATCCAAAGCACACGATCCATTTTTACAGAGCCACTTAATGGGGAGGGGTAACCTTGAGGCTTTATGTGTGCTGGCACCTATATTCCCGGCAGACAGTATTGCTTGTGCCAATTGTCATTTCTCATCTATTTACTCCCATCCCTTTTGTCCATTTTAAAATGAAAACGACAACAAAACTCACCGAAAATGGATGTTCGGCGTCTTAAGGAGCAAGGGACACTCCATCTGCTCAGAGGGTCCTGCGAAGCTGAAACAATTGCCATTTACTTTGTCCTTCCAAAGTCAGGAGTGTGATTATTCCATAATTCTCTCACCTGATTAATTCTTAACTATGAACATAATTACACTCTCCAGAAGGTAAATCACTCTTATAAATCAGTGGCTGCTGACAGTTTGCTTGCCTGCAATTCTAGCCCACCCTAGCAAAGTCAAGCAGGCACCGCAGAGAAAGAGACATGTTTGTGGAAGCCCATAGCCCTGGCAAAAGGACTCTTCCCTTAATGGATGATTGGTAAGATGATGCTTTAAGCAACTGCAGGAACAATAATAGAGGAAGCATCTGTAGATTCTTATAATAAAACAGAACATTTCCCTGTGATTACAGACCTAGTGAGAAGATATCAAGGAGCTGGAGACCATCTTAGTAATAAAGATAAGACTTTGACCTCCTACAATAACTTCTTTCTTGATTCATATAATATGCAATTCATACTCCTTCTCTAGCTCACCCCCCACACACACACACACACTTTTTAAAAATCTAATTTTACATCAGCTTGCAAAAAAAAAAAAAAAGACAAAAAAGAAGGGAAAAAGGCAAGGCAATAGTGCAACATATTAAATAATAATAAACACAGTTTATTTCTCTCTTTCCATCCCATATTGCAATCCAGAAGAAACCCCCCCCCTTTTCCGGTGACTTGCAGATGACCACAATATGTAATGCTAGTACCTTTTAAACACATAACGCTAGGATACAACACATAGCATATCCTCCGCATCAACCCTGCTCCACCCCATCCCACACCTCAGCAGGGATGGGCAAGTCAGGCACAGCTTGACTCGAGTTGAGTCACAAGTCTCTGCCCCCGTGACTCGACTCGAATCATAAAGGGTGGACTTCCTGAGAGTTTTCACCCAGAGTGTTTTCGCAACTTGAAAAGGCTCCAGACACGAGTTGTTTAAAAAGTTGGCTGTGGGGAAAAAAACACAGAACTGCTGTGTGTGTGAGTTCTCTTTAAAGACTCCATCCCATCTGTGAACAAGGCGGTAGGGGGCAGGACGAATTGAGTGAGAGCGGGGACAGAAACGGCAAGAGGGAGGACGGTCACACACAGCAGCTGAGAGGCTTACCAGGACAGCCAATTCTTTACAATGCTAATCAGAAGCGGTCCCATTTGCACCGGTCATTCAATGAGGCTTCATCCTCACAAGTAACAACTGAGCCATGAGGAGCCATGTGTTGGAAAGTGTAATCGCTACAAACCACCTCCCCACCTGCTTCCCTGCCTCCTCCCTCTCTCTGGGCTTCTGTAGCCAATTCCAAGGCAAGGATCTTCTTGGGCCCTCCTTCTGTCCTACCTCATCAAAAGAAAAAAAGCAGACCACACATCCTTCATCCAATGGCCATCAGTTCCTTCAGAGATGGGCAAGAGCCCAGTCCCGCCCTCCCAACCGATGCAAAAGGAAAAAATTAACCCTTCCCTGCCTCCTGACTGGAACTTCCCTGCTTCTTGCCTGGTCTGAATGATGGCCCCACAAGGTCTTTCACACCATGAAGAAGTAAGCAAGCACACCAGACGCAAACAGACTCCAGTGCTCATGCCTGGGGAATCTGTGCCGAGTCAAGTGACCTCAGACTCGAGTCAATGCCTGAATCACTGGCGCAGGTGACTCGACTCTCTACGAGTCAGCAAAAACACTGATTTTCGCGACTCGGCCTTGAGTTGCCATGCCTGCCCCTCAGTTCTCGCTAGGTAATTGTGGCTCCTTGTGTCTGCTTTCAATCTTTCACAATCTCCTGACTGCAGGCGGTTGAGATGTCAGTTGCTTAACTGTGTCGTCCTTTCTCCAGCAGGCCTTTGAAATGTCCAAGGGCAGAGAGGAAAGAGCAGCAGCTTGTGTGCATGTGTGTGGGAGCAGTGCATGAAACACTCTGGCCAGGGAGTTGTGGAGGAAGCAGCAATTGACAAGCAGGACTGCAACATGGCAGTGGGAGCTAAACTGTGGGGAGGTGCGATCCTGGGAGCAGTAGCCCGGCTACGGGGGTGGCAGCATGTTAAGTATTGCAGGTGCTGTAACATGCTGTGTAACCAGCCTCTCCCACTCTGCATCAGAGCCATTTTGTGCCTGGACAGGGTCAGCAGATGTCCTCTTTTTCCAGGACAAGTCCTCTCTTTTAGCTTCATGTCCCGGAAAAGAACTTAAATGTCCTCCTTTTCCCTGTGGGTGGGCCCCTGCAGGCAGCGCATAGCCTTCTTGTAATTAATAAATTCCATGCAATACAGTTTTCAATTTAATAATAAGTAAAGTAGTGTTTCAATTAACCACATGAAATCAATATATGAGTGTTTTTAGCTTTTATTTTGTCATGTCCTACATTTTGGGGTGCCTTGTCCTCTTTGATTATGACGTCTGGTCACCCTGTGCCTGGAAGCAGAGGAATGGAGTACAGTGCAAGTCACATTCAGGACTTTTCAGCCTGGTTTTCATAACACCCCTTATAATGAGACAAATCAAGCTGGAACTGAGTGGTACGGAAGCCCTGACATCATGCCTAAGCTATGCTAGACTTGCAACATGTGGTAAGAGATTTTCCATTCCTGAAAAATGTACAGCTACCTTATCCTTTTAGCCTTCCCCTCTAGGTTTGAGTCAACCAAAGACACTAAGAGCTCAATCCTGAGCTCCTCCTGCTGAATGCACAGGCACTGAGTGCCCTACTCAGAGGCTGAGTGCCACAAACATGCCACAAGACATGCCCATGACACTCAGTGCCAGGTCAGCACTGTCACCAGAAGCCAAACAGACGCCCGCCACACACTGGCTGGAGCAGGGGACGTGCTAAGTGCGGCGGAGAGGTTTTGTGGGGATGTACATCTCCATTTTGCTCCCCGCATCTGGAATGGCTCAGGAGGGGAGGGGGAGCGGCCCCTTGCAAGCTGCAGTGAGGCTCCCTGCAAAACTTAGTGCTTTGCACACACCCCAGGTATGCCACTGGTTCAGAGAAAAGTGAGAGGGAAAATCCTGAAGTTACTTGTAAACCATACATAAATACTATGGCTATATAGAAATGTCCTTTATTACTCCAGCTGCTGATTAATTTTTAACCTCTAGCATGACTAATTGCCCTTTCAGTTCCGGTCTCCAGGATGGCAGATGCAGTTCTTAAAGATCAAATCTCCTTTCCAGAGAACAATTCTGGCCTTTAAAAGTCAATTATAGCAGAGGAAACCAGAGTTAAAAATAAGAGCCTGTTCACATGACTCTTTGCACATAATAGCATGATAACAGCCGCCTTGAGTGTTCTTTTCTGGAGTGGAAAGGCGGGGTATAAATTCTGCAAATAAATAAATAAATATAAGCATGTGGGTATGCATCTGGAGAGTCATGTACTACAGGAATTTGATCATTTTATCATATAGATCAGTGGTTCTCAAAACATTTTAGCACTGGGACCCACTTTTTAGAACGACAATCAGTCGGAACCCACCGGAAGTGATCCAGAAGTGACATCATCAAGCAAGAAAATTTTCTGCTTTTCATAAAAACAAAATCAAATCAAATCAAATAAATTTTCACAATAACTTTTAAAAAATTATTTAAAATAAAGAAGAACTCTCCTAACCCTCCCAAGCAGTTGCTGAACTGTTTAAAAAAGTTCCCCAAACGTCCCAAAGGCTGCATCCCAATCCATACAAACCTGGGAGTAAGCCCCGTTGACTATTACTGTTAAAACCATGTACACAGTAGCCTGTTAAAAGTACAGATCTGTCACATTTCCCCAAAGGCAGTCACATACCAAGGTAGCATCAAGTCGAAGATATTAAAAATAAAATACCTATTTAAATGACTGGGGCCCCACCTAAAATGAACTCACGACCCACCTAGTGGGTCCTAAGCCACAATTTGAGAAACATTGAATAGATCGCTGACTGAGCATAGTTTTCTGCTTATCTTGATGCCCAGTTTCTCTGCATATCTATTGAAAATCCCACTGTCCCTTTCTTTGTCAGGGTCCATCAGGGATCCGTTCTTAGTCCCTTGTTCTCCCTTGGCATCCTGTTCCTGGCTGATCTCATCAAACCCCATGACTTTCAGAACTCCCTTTATGCTGACACCTAGTTCTACCTCTGTGCCCCTGGAACTTTCCACGTCTATCCAGGCTGGCATCTCTGTCTGCTTGGCATTTCTGCTTGGGTGTTTCATTGTCCTCTCAAATTCATCATGTCCAAGAGAGAGCTTCTCATCTCTCCTCCCAAGCTGTTCTCTTCTTTTTCTCTCTCCCTTCCATTGACACTGCCAGCAACTGCACAGTTGAGTTGGTTCAAGGCTTTGGTGTCCTATTTGATTTTTTAAAATCTGCTCTCCATAACCAGTCTATCATCAAATTATGTTGCTTCATCCTCTACAATATGACAAAAGTATGGCCCTTCCTCTCTTTCCTTTAAATAAAAACACTAATCCAGTGTTTCCCAAACTTGGGGTCACGACCCACCGGTGGTTTGCAACCCAATATGTGGTGAGTCACAACCTCATGTTCAATGCTCTACTGCAAAGAGTTTCTGGGAGCCCCAAGAGACCGCCTACAGGTTGCACAATCCACTGGCCCCTATGAGCCCCAGAATGCCTCATGGAAGCAACTGGATGTCACAGGATCAACCTGAAAGTAAATTGAAAGTTGTTTCCACAAACTGGAAGTAGCTTCCAGTTGCTTCCGCAAGGCATTCTGGAGCCCAAGGAGGCCAATGGAGTGAGTCATAGGTCATTAGAACATAAGAACCCACTGGATCAGGCCATAGGCCCATCTAGTCCAGCTTCCTGTATCTCACAGCGGCCCACCAAATGCCGCAGGGAGCGCACCAGACAACAAGAAGACCTGCATCCTGGTGCCCTCCCTTGCATCTGACATTCTGACATAGCCCATTTCTAAAATCAGGAGGTTATACATGCACATGATGGCTTGTAACCCGTGATGGCTTTTTCCTCCAGAAACTTGTCCAATCCCCTTTTAAAGGCAGATAGACTAGATGCCATCACCACATCCTGCAGCAAAGAGTTCCACAGACCAACCACACACTGAGTAAAGAAATATTTTCTTTTGTCTATCCTAACCCTCCCAACACTCCATTTTAGTGGATGTCCCCTGGTTCTGGTGTTATGTGAGAGTGTAAAGAGCATCTCTCTATCCACTTTATCCTTCCCCTGCATAATTTTGTATGTCTCAATCATGTCCCCACTCAGGCGTCTCTTTTCTTGGCTAAAGAGGCCCAAACGTGGTAACCTTTCCTCATAAGGAAGGTGCCCCAGCCCAGCAATCATCTTAGTCGCTCTCTTTTGCACAGGTCTGGCACTTATCTTCTGGCAGGATACCCAATCTCCAATGGGTCTCATTGGGCATATGCCACCTATTTTGATGTTGTATGTCCAATGAGAGAAAAAGAGCAGGAAAGTTTGGAAAAAAAGGGAATAAGATCTGGCACACACTATTGCTGCTGGATCCATCCCTCCCACCTCCTCCCCAACCTGGTTCCTCCTACTCAGAAACATTCCCAGTCCTCCCACTCACTCCCCTTCCCTGCCCATGGCTTGCCCCAACCTCTGACTTACAAGCATTGGGGGCTCCAAGGAGGCTGCTGCCATGCAGCTGGTGTGACTCGCAGTTTCCAGCAGTGGCCCAGTTGCACACTGTTCAGTGTCATGTTTGAAACACTGTAAATCAGGCTGCACTACCAGAATGTGAATTCCTGCACTGAAGCACAATGAGCGGTTTGGGCTGTTAGTTGCATATCCTTCCCCATTGATTTTGCATTGCCCTTCTCCCTCTTCCTCTGTTTCTTGTGTC